>NC_088232.1:54796483-54831483 GCF_036934945.1 Oncorhynchus masou masou
GTATAGAGTAGACAGTATAGAGTAGACAGCAGTAGTTATATAGGATGGTGTGTATAGACAGTATAGAGTAGACAGCAGTAGTTATATAGGAGGAGCAATGACTAGAATAAATGATATACATATGAGTGTGTAAATGTTATTCAAGTGACCATTTCATTTGGAAAGTATGACTTTGACTTTTTCCACATTTGGTTATGTTACAGCCTTATACAATATACACACACAATACCCCATAATAACAAAGCAAAAACAGGTTTTTAGAAATGTTTACAAATGTAAAATAAAACACAAAACTGAAATACCTTATTTACATCAGTATTCAGACCCTTTACTTTACTTTGTTGAAGCACCTAATGGCTGCAAAGGTTTTTTATTTTATTTTTTATTTCACCTTTATTTAACCAGGTAGGCTAGTTGAGAACAAGTTCTCATTTGCAACTGCGACCTGGCCAAGATAAAGCTTAGCAGTGTGAACAGACAACACAGAGTTACATGGAGTAAACAATAAACAAGTCAATAACACAGTACAAAAAAGGCGAGTCTATATACATTGTGTGCAAAAGGCATGAGGAGGTAGGCGAATAATTACAATTTTGCAGATTAGCACTGGAGTGATAAATGATCAGATGGTCATGTACAGGTAGAGATACTGGTGTGCAAAAGAGCAGAAAAGTAAATAAATAAAAACAGTGTGGGGATGAGGTAGGTGAAAATGGGTGGGCTATTTACCAATAGACTATGTACAGCTGCAGGTTCTGCCTGTGATTATTATTATTTGAGCATGCTGGTCATTTATGAACATTTGAACATCTTGGCCATGTTCTTTTATAATCTCCACCCGGCACAACCAGAAGAGGACTGGCCACCCCTCATAGCCGGGTTCCTCTCTAGGTTTCTTCCTAGGTTTTGGCCTTTCTAGGGAGTTTTTCCTAGCCACCGTGCTTCTACACCTGCATTGCTTGCTGTTTGGGGTTTTAGGCTGGGTTTCTGTACAGCACTTTGAGATATCAGCTGATGTAAGAAGGGCTATATTAATACATTTGATTTGATTTGATACATATTGAGATATCAAAGTGCTATACACTTTGATTTGATTTGATTACAGCCTCGAGTCTTCTTGGGTATGACGCTACAAGCTTGGCACACCTGTATTTGGGGAGTTTCTCCCATTCTTCTCTGCAGAACCTCTCAGACTCTGTCAGGTTGGATGTGGAGCATCGCTGCACAGCTATTTTCAGGTCTCTCCAGAGATGTTAGATCAGGTTCGGGCTCTGGCTGGGCCACTCATGGACATTCACTGACTCCTGTGTTTTCTTGGCTGTGTGCTTAGGATTGTTGTCCTGTTGTAAGGTAAACCTTCCCTCTATTCTGAGGTCCTGAGCACTCTGAAGAAGGTTTTCATCAAGGATCTCTCTGTACGTTGCTCCATTAAGCTTTTCCTCGATCCTAACGAGTCACCCAGTTCTGAAAAACATCCCCTCAACATGATCCTGCCACCACCATGCTTCACCACAGGGATGGTGCCAGGTTTCCTCCAGATGTGATGCTGCCACCACCATGCTTCACCGTTGGGATGGTGCCAGGTTTCCTCCTTTTACTGAGGAGTGGCCTTGGTGGTTCCAAACATTTCCCATTTGAGATTGATGGAGGTCACTGTTTTCTTGGGGACCTTCAATGCTGCAGAAATATTTTAGTACCCTTCCCCATATCTGTGCCTGGACTCAATCCTGTCTCGGAGCTCTACGGACAATTCCTTCGACCTCATGGCTTGGTTTTTGCTCTGACATGCACTGTGAACTGTGGGACCTTATATAGACAGATGTGTGTCTTTCCAAATCATGTCCAATCAATTGAATTTTGGAGTTGTGCGTAGCCACACAGTCATGGGTGAACAGGGAGTACAGAAGGTGGCTGAGCACGCTCGCCTGTGGGGCCCCCGTGTTGAGGATCACTAAGACCGAGGTGTTGTTGCTTACCTTCACCACCCGGGGGCGGCCTGTCAGGAAGTCCAGGACCCAGTTGCACAAGGCGGGGTTCAGACCCAGGGCCCCGAGCTTAATGATGAGCACTATGGTGTTGAACGCTGAGCTGTAGTCGATAAACAGCATTCTGACATAGTTCATTCTCTTGTCCAGGTGGAATAGGGCAGTGTGCAGTGCGATGGCGATAGCGTCATCCGTGGATCTGTTGGGGGCGGGTTTAGGTGTCGGATAAGGTGATATGATTCTTAACTAGCCTCTCAAAGCATTTCATGATGACAAAAGTGAGTGCTACGGGGTGGTAGTCATTTTTGTAGCAAGTGGGGACAACATACTGGGATAGGAAGAGATTGAATATGTCTGTAAACATTCCAGTCAGCTGTTCTGCACATGCTCTGAGGACACAACTTGGGATGCCAGCTGGGCCGGCAGCCTTGCGAGGGTAAACAGGCTTAAATATCGATACTCAAGTTAGCTACGGAGATCAGGAGCATACAGTCCTCGTGAGCGGCAGGGGCCTTCATTGGTGGCTCTGTGTTGTTTTCCTCGAAGCAGGCGAAGAAAGTGTTTAGGTTGTCTGGGAGCGAGGCATCGATGTCTGCAACCTGTCTGGCTTTCCTTTTGTAATCTGTGATTGTCTGGAGTCCCTGCCACATACGTCTCATTTCTGTACCATTGAATTGCGACTCTACTTTGTCTCTGTACTTTCGTTTTGCCTCTTTGATTGCCTTTACGGAGGTCACAGCTGGTCTGTTTGTACATGTCCATGTTCCCAGTGTTCAGGGTTGAAATTTTCAGGGATGGAGTGTTCAGGGATGGAGGGTTCAGATATGGCCTCTTTTGTGAAATTATGAGCCTGCGTTTATCCATCCATGTGTGTGTGTGTGTGTGTGTGTGTGTGTGTGTGTGTGTGTGTGTGTGTGTGTGTGTGTGTGTGTGTGTGTGTGTGTGTGTGTGTGTTTGCATGGTATTTTTTTGCTGTGCAGCGAGAGAGACAATATTGAGTTTAGAAAATGTTGACTCATGTGGGAGGGAAGTGTCAGATGAATAAGGAGGATACGACGTGACACACACACAGGGGCTGCGGAGGAAGCTCTGAAATTAGACAGAGAATTTAGTCACTGAATAGGAGGGAGGGATGAGAGGGGGAGATGACACCTGAGGGAGGACAGAGAGAGAGAGAGGGAGAGGGGGAGAGAGAGGGAGAGAGAGAGAGAGATCAGCTCCTGAATATTTCAGTATGTTTTTACAAAAAGATAGATTTAGAGTTGGAATAACTTGGATTTCACCACAAGGATACTACCCTCCACAACGTAACCTTCACAAATCAAAACTCCAATCCTACATCCTGATTTTGGACAAAATGACTTGGAAGGATTCCTACTACCAAAGATTCTTATTCCCAAGGACTATACAGAAAATTATCTGGCAAACCAATGACCAGCAAAAAAGCGCAACAGAAACCTGAAAATACCATACACCCTCAAGTGGTAATATTAGGCCTGAAGCTATTTTAAAGCCAAGAAGAAAAATGTATTATAATAATACATTTTAATTTATAAGGACTGAATGCTAAGGTGTTCTTTAATGGAAGCCTTTCCAACAGAATCCAGGTAGAATCAGGAATTCCCCAGGGCAGTTGTCTAGGTCCATTACTTTTTTCACTCTTTACTAATGAATTGCCACTGGCTTCGAGGAAAGCCAGTGTGTCTATGTATGTGGATGACTCAACATTATACACGCCAGCTACTACAGCGACTGAAATGACTGCAACACTCAACAAAGAGTTGTAGTTAGTTTCAGAGTGGGTGGCAAGGAATAAGTTAGCCCTAAATATTTCTAAGACTTAAAGCATTGTATTTGGGACAAATAATTCACTAAACCTTAAACCTCAACTAAATATTGGAATAAATAATGTGGAAATTGGGCGAGTTGAGGTGACTAAACTGCTCGGAGTAACCCTGAAATATAAACCGTCATGGTCAAGACCTATTGATACAACTGTAGGGGGAGGAGTCTGTCCATAATAAAGCGCTACTCTACCTTCTTAATAAAACTATCAACAAGGCAGGTCCTACAGGCCCTAGTTTTGTGGCACCTGGACTACTGTTCAGTCGTGTGGTCAGGTGCCACAAAAAAAGGACTTAGGAAAATTGCAAATGGTTCTGAACAGGGCAGCACGGCTGGCCCTTGGATGTACACAGAGAGCTAATATTAATAATATGAATGTCAATCTCTCCTGGCTCAAAGTGGAGGAGAGATTGACTTCATGACTTTCACTATCACTGTATTTATGAGACGTGTTGCCTTGTTGAATGAGCACAGAGCTGTCTGTTTGAACTACGAACTGATGCACAGATCACCTCATCCACACCACCATCTATAACCTGACGAGACCCAGCCTCATCTACACCACCACCATCGAGAGCATGACAAGACCCAGCCTCATCTACACCACCATCTATAACCTGACTAGACCCAGCCTCATCTACACCACCATCTACAACCTGACTAGATCCAGCCTCATCTACACCACTATCTATAACCTGACGAGACCCAGCCTCATCTACACCACCATCTATAGTCTGACTAGACCCAGCCTCATCTACAACACCATCTATAACCTGACTAGGCCCAGCCTCATCTACCCCACCACCATCGAGAGCATGACAAGGCCCAGCCTCATCTACACCACCATCTATAGCATGACTAGACCCAGCCTCATCTACACCACCATCTATAACCTGACTAGACCCAGCCTCATCTACACCACCATCTATAACATTACTAGACCCAGCCTCATCTACACCACCAACTATAGCATGACTAGACCCAGCCTCATCTACACCACTATCTATAACCTGACGAGACCCAGCCTCATCTACACCACCATCTACAACCTGACTAGATCCAGCCTCATCTACACCACTATCTATAACCTGACGAGACCCAGCCTCATCTACACCACCATCTATAGTCTGACTAGACCCAGCCTCATCTACAACACCATCTATAACCTGACTAGGCCCAGCCTCATCTACACCACCACCATCGAGAGCATGACAAGACCCAGCCTCATCTACACCACCATCTATAACATGACTAGATCCAGACTCATCTACACCACCATCTATAACCTGACTAGACCCAGCCTCATCTACACCACCATCCTGACGAGACCCGGCCTTCATCTACACCACTATCTATAACCTGACTAGACCCAGCCTCATCTACACCACCATCTATAACCTGACTAGACCCAGCCTCATCTACACCACCATCTATAACATTACTAGACCCAGCCTCATCTACACCACCACCATCGAGAGCATGACAAGACCCAGCCTCATCTACACCACCATCTATAACCTGACTAGACCCAGCCTCATCTACACCACCATCGACAACCTGACTAGATCCAGCCTCATCTACACCACTATCTATAACCTGACGAGACCCAGCCTCATCTACACCACCATCTATAGTCTGACTAGACCCAGCCTCATCATCTACAACACCATCTATAACCTGACTAGGCCCAGCCTCATCTACACCACCACCATCGAGAGCATGACAAGACCCAGCCTCATCTACACCACCATCTATAACATGACTAGATCCAGACTCATCTACACCACCATCTATAACCTGACTAGACCCAGCCTCATCTACACCACCACCATCGAGAGCATGACAAGACCCAGCCTCATCTACACCACCATCTATAACCTGACGAGACCCAGCCTCATCTACACCACCATCTATAGCATGACTAGATCCAGCCTCATCTACACCACCATCTATAACCTGACTAGACCCAGTCTCATCTACACCACCATCTATAACCTGACTAGACCCAGCCTCATCTACACCACTATCTATAACATGACTAGACCCAGCCTCATCTACACCACTATCTATAACATGACTAGACCCAGCCTCATCTACACCACCATCTATAACATGACTAGACCCAGTCTCATCTACACCACCATCTATAACATGACTAGACCCAGCCTCATCTACACCACTATCTATAACCTGACGAGACCCAGCCTCATCTACACCACCATCTATAACCTGACTAGACCCAGCCTTCATCTACACCACCATCTATAACCTGACGAGACCCAGCCTCATCTACACCACCATCTATAACCTGACTAGACCCAGCCTCATCTACACCACCATCTATAGCATGACTAGATCCAGCCTCATCTACACCACCTATAACATGACTAGACCCAGCCTCATCTACACCACCATCTATAACCTGACTAGACCCAGCCTCATCTACACCATCTATAACCTGACTAGACCCAGCCTCATCTACACCACTATCTATAACCTGACGAGACCCAGCCTTCATCTACACCACTATCTATAACATGACTAGACCCAGCCTCATCTACAACACCATCTATAACCTGACGAGACCCATCCTTCATCTACACCACTATCTATAACATGACTAGACCCAGCCTCATCTACAACACCATCTATAACCTGACGAGACCCAGCCTTCATCTACACCACTATCTATAACATGACTAGACCCAGCCTTCATCTACACCACTATCTATAACATGACTAGACCCTGCCTTCATCTACACCACCATCTATAACCTGACTAGACCCAGCCTCATCTTTTTTTAAATGTTTTATTTATTTTAGCTTTATTTTACTAGGCAAGTCAGTTAAAGAACAAATTCTTATTTTCAATGACGGCCTAGGAACAGTGGGTTAACTGCCTGTTCAGGGGCAGAACGACAGATTTGTACCTTGTCAGCTCGGGGATTCGAACTTGCAACCTTCCGGTTACTTGTCCAACGCTCTAACCACTAGGCTACCCTGCAACACCATCTATAACCTGACTAGACCCAGTCTAATCTACACCATCTATAACCTGACTAGACCCAGCCTCATCTACACCACTATCTATAACCTGACTAGACCCAGCCTCATCTACACCATCATATATAGCCTGACTAGACCCAGCCTCATCAACACCACCATCTATAGTCTGACTAGACCCAGCATCAACTACACCACCATCTAAAGTCTGACAACACCCAGCCTCAACTACACCATCTATAACATTACTAGACCCAGCCTCATCTACACCACCAACTATAGCGTGACTAGACCCAGCCTCATCTACACCACTATCTATAACCTGACTAGACCCAGCCTCATCTACACCACCATCTATAGCATGACTAGATCCAGCCTCATCTACACCACCATCCTGACTAGACCCAGCCTCATCTACACCACCATCTATAACCTGACGAGACCCAGCCTCATCTACACCACCATCTATAGCATGACTAGATCCAGCCTCATCTACACCACCATCTATAACCTGACTAGACCCAGTCTCATCTACACCACCATCTATAACCTGACTAGACCCAGCCTCATCTACACCACTATCTATAACCTGACTAGACCCAGCCTCATCTACACCACCATCTATAACCTGACGAGGCCCAGCCTCATCTACACCACCATCTATAGCATGACTAGATCCAGCCTCATCTACACCACCATCTATAACCTGACTAGACCCAGTCTCATCTACACCACCATCTATAACCTGACTAGACCCAGCCTCATCTACACCACTATCTATAACATGACTAGACCCAGCCTCATCTACACCACTATCTATAACATGACTAGACCCAGCCTCCTCTACACCACCATCTATAACATGACTAGACCCAGTCTCATCTACACCACCATCTATAACATGACTAGACCCAGCCTCATCTACACCACTATCTATAACCTGACGAGACCCAGCCTCATCTACACCACCATCTATAACCTGACTAGACCCAGCCTTCATCTACACCACCATCTATAGCATGACTAGATCCAGCCTCATCTACACCACCATCTATAACCTGACTAGACCCAGTCTCATCTACACCACCATCTATAACCTGACTAGACCCAGCCTCATCTACACCACCATCTATAACCTGACGAGACCCAGCCTCATCTACACCACCATCTATAACCTGACTAGACCCAGCCTCATCTACACCACCATCTATAACATGACTAGACCCAGTCTCATCTACACCACCATCTATAACATGACTAGACCCAGCCTCATCTACACCACTATCTATAACCTGACGAGACCCAGCCTCATCTACACCACCATCTATAACCTGACTAGACCCAGCCTTCATCTACACCACCATCTATAACCTGACGAGACCCAGCCTCATCTACACCACCATCTATAACCTGACTAGACCCAGCCTCATCTACACCACCATCTATAGCATGACTAGACCCAGCCTCATCTACACCACCATCTATAACCTGACTAGACCCAGCCTCATCTACACCACCATCTATAGCATGACTAGATCCAGCCTCATCTACACCACCTATAACATGACTAGACCCAGCCTCATCTACACCACCATCTATAACATGACTAGACCCAGCCTCATCTACAACACCATCTATAACCTGACGAGACCCATCCTTCATCTACACCACTATCTATAACATGACTAGACCCAGCCTCATCTACAACACCATCTATAACCTGACGAGACCCAGCCTTCATCTACACCACTATCTATAACATGACTAGACCCAGCCTTCATCTACACCACTATCTATAACATGACTAGACCCTGCCTTCATCTACACCACCATCTATAACCTGACTAGACCCAGCCTCATCTTTTTTTTAAATGTTTTATTTATTTTAGCTTTATTTTACTAGGCAAGTCAGTTAAAGAACAAATTCTTATTTTCAATGACGGCCTAGGAACAGTGGGTTAACTGCCTGTTCAGGGGCAGAACGACAGATTTGTACCTTGTCAGCTCGGGATTCGAACTTGCAACCTTCCGGTTACTTGTCCAACGCTCTAACCACTAGGCTACCCTGCAACACCATCTATAACCTGACTAGACCCAGTCTAATCTACACCATCTATAACCTGACTAGACCCAGTCTAATCTACACCATCTATAACCTGACTAGACCCAGCCTCATCTACACCACTATCTATAACCTGACTAGACCCAGCCTCATCTACACCATCATATATAGCCTGACTAGACCCAGCCTCATCAACACCACCATCTATAGTCTGACTAGACCCAGCCTCATCTACACCACCATCTATAGTCTGACTAGACCCAGCCTCATCTACACCATCTATAACATTACTAGACCCAGCCTCATCTACACCACCAACTATAGCATGACTAGACCCAGCCTCATCTACACCACTATCTATAACCTGACGAGACCCAGCCTCATCTACACCACCATCTATAGCATGACTAGACCCAGCCTTCATCTACACCACCATCTATAACCTGACGAGACCCAGCCTCATCTACACCACCATCTATAACCTGACTAGACCCAGCCTCATCTACACCACCATCTATAGCATGACTAGATCCAGCCTCATCTACACCACCTATAACATGACTAGACCCAGCCTCATCTACACCACCATCTATAACATGACTAGATCCAGCCTCATCTACAACACTATCTATAACCTGACTAGACCCAGCCTCATCTACACCACCATCTATAACCTGACTAGACCCAGCCTCATCTACACCATCTATAACCTGACTAGACCCAGCCTCATCTACACCACTATCTATAACCTGACGAGACCCAGCCTTCATCTACACCACTATCTATAACATGACTAGACCCAGCCTCATCTACAACACCATCTATAACCTGACGAGACCCATCCTTCATCTACACCACTATCTATAACATGACTAGACCCAGCCTCATCTACAACACCATCTATAACCTGACGAGACCCAGCCTTCATCTACACCACTATCTATAACATGACTAGACCCTGCCTTCATCTACACCACTATCTATAACATGACTAGACCCAGTCTCATCTACAACACCATCTATAACCTGACGAGACCCATCCTTCATCTACACCACTATCTATAACATGACTAGACCCAGCCTCATCTACACCACCATCTATAGCATGACTAGACCCAGCCTTCATCTACACCACCATCTATAACCTGACGAGACCCAGCCTCATCTACACCACCATCTATAACCTGACTAGACCCAGCCTCATCTACACCACCATCTATAGCATGACTAGATCCAGCCTCATCTACACCACCTATAACATGACTAGACCCAGCCTCATCTACACCACCATCTATAACATGACTAGATCCAGCCTCATCTACAACACTATCTATAACCTGACTAGACCCAGCCTCATCTACACCACCATCTATAACCTGACTAGACCCAGCCTCATCTACACCATCTATAACCTGACTAGACCCAGCCTCATCTACACCACTATCTATAACCTGACGAGACCCAGCCTTCATCTACACCACTATCTATAACATGACTAGACCCAGCCTCATCTACAACACCATCTATAACCTGACGAGACCCATCCTTCATCTACACCACTATCTATAACATGACTAGACCCAGCCTCATCTACAACACCATCTATAACCTGACGAGACCCAGCCTTCATCTACACCACTATCTATAACATGACTAGACCCTGCCTTCATCTACACCACTATCTATAACATGACTAGACCCAGTCTCATCTACAACACCATCTATAACCTGACGAGACCCATCCTTCATCTACACCACTATCTATAACATGACTAGACCCAGCCTCATCTACACCACTATCTATAACATGACTAGACCCAGCCTTCATCTACACCACTATCTATAACATGACTAGACCCTGCCTTCATCTACACCACTATCTATAACATGACTAGACCCAGCCTCATATACACCACTATCTATAACATGACTAGACCCTGCCTTCATCTACACCATCATATATAGCCTGACTAGACCCAGCCTCATCTACACCACTATCTATATCCTGACTAGACCCAGCCTCATCTACACCATCTATAACATGACTAGACCCAGTCTCATCTACACCACCATCTATCGTCTGACTAGACCCAGCCTCATCTACACCATCTATAACATTACTAGACCCAGCCTCATCTACACCACCAACTATAGCGTGACTAGACCCTGCCTTCATCTACACCACCATCCTGACTAGTCCCAGCCTCATCTACACCACCATCTATAACCTGACGAGACCCAGCCTCATCTACACCACCATCTATAGCATGACTAGATCCAGCCTCATCTACACCACTATCTATAACATGACTAGACCCAGCCTCATCTACACCACTATCTATAACCTGACTAGACCCAGCCTTCATCTACACCACCATCTATAACCTGACGAGACCCAGCCTCATCTACACCACCATCTATAACCTGACTAGACCCAGCCTCATCTACACCACCATCTATAGCATGACTAGATCCAGCCTCATCTACACCACCTATAACATGACTAGACCCAGCCTCATCTACACCACCATCTATAACATGACTAGATCCAGCCTCATCTACAACACTATCTATAACCTGACTAGACCCAGGCTCATCTACACCACCATCTATAACCTGACTAGACCCAGCCTCATCTACACCACTATCTATAACCTGACGAGACCCAGCCTTCATCTACACCACTATCTATAACATGACTAGACCCTGCCTTCATCTACACCACTATCTATAACATGACTAGACCCAGCCTCATCTACACCACTATCTATAACATGACTAGACCCTGCCTTCATCTACACCATCATATATAGCCTGACTAGACCCAGCCTCATCTACACCACTATCTATATCCTGACTAGACCCAGCCTCATCTACACCATCTATAACATGACTAGACCCAGTCTCATCAACACCACCATCTATAGTCTGACTAGACCCAGCCTCATCTACACCACCATCTATAGTCTGACTAGACCCAGCCTCATCTACACCATCTATAACATTACTAGACCCAGCCTCATCTACACCACCAACTATAGCGTGACTAGACCCTGCCTTCATCTACACCACCATCCTGACTAGACCCAGCCTCATCTACACCACCATCTATAGCATGACTAGATCCAGCCTCATCTACACCACCATCCTGACTAGTCCCAGCCTCATCTACACCACCATCTATAACCTGACGAGACCCAGCCTCATCTACACCACCATCTATAGCATGACTAGATCCAGCCTCATCTACACCACTATCTATAACATGACTAGACCCAGCCTCATCTACACCACTATCTATAACCTGACTAGACCCAGCCTTCATCTACACCACCATCTATAACCTGACGAGACCCAGCCTCATCTACACCACCATCTATAACCTGACTAGACCCAGCCTCATCTACACCACCTATAACATGACTAGACCCAGCCTCATCTACACCACCATCTATAACATGACTAGATCCAGCCTCATCTACAACACTATCTATAACCTGACTAGACCCAGGCTCATCTACACCACCATCTATAACCTGACTAGACCCAGCCTCATCTACACCATCTATAACCTGACTAGACCCAGCCTCATCTACACCACTATCTATAACCTGACGAGACCCAGCCTTCATCTACACCACTATCTATAACATGACTAGACCCTGCCTTCATCTACACCACCATCTATAACCTGACTAGACCCAGCCTCATCTTTTTTTAAATGTTTTATTTATTTTAGCTTTATTTTACTAGGCAAGTCAGTTAAAGAACAAATTCTTATTTTCAATGACGGCCTAGGAACAGTGGGTTAACTGCCTGTTCAGGGGCAGAGCGACAGATTTGTACCTTGTCAGCTCGGGGATTCGAACTTGCAACCTTTCGGTTACTTGTCCAACGCTCTAACCACTAGGCTACCCTGCAACACCATCTATAACCTGACTAGACCCAGTCTCATCTACACCATCTATAACCTGACTAGACCCAGCCTCATCTAAACCACTATCTATAACCTGACTAGACCTAGCCTCATCTACACCACTATCTATAACCTGACTAGACCCAGCCTTCATCTACACCACCATCTATAACCTGACGAGACCCAGCCTCATCTACACCACCATCTATAACCTGACTAGACCCAGCCTCATCTACACCACCATCTATAACATGACTAGACCCAGTCTCATCTACACCACCATCTATAACATGACTAGACCCAGCCTCATCTACACCACTATCTATAACCTGACGAGACCCAGCCTCATCTACACCACCATCTATAACCTGACTAGACCCAGCCTTCATCTACACCACCATCTATAACCTGACGAGACCCAGCCTCATCTACACCACCATCTATAACCTGACTAGACCCAGCCTCATCTACACCACCATCTATAGCATGACTAGATCCAGCCTCATCTACACCACCTATAACATGACTAGACCCAGCCTCATCTACACCACCATCTATAACATGACTAGATCCAGCCTCATCTACAACACTATCTATAACCTGACTAGACCCAGCCTCATCTACACCACCATCTATAACCTGACTAGACCCAGCCTCATCTACACCATCTATAACCTGACTAGACCCAGCCTCATCTACACCACTATCTATAACCTGACGAGACCCAGCCTTCATCTACACCACTATCTATAACATGACTAGACCCAGCCTCATCTACAACACCATCTATAACCTGACGAGACCCATCCTTCATCTACACCACTATCTATAACATGACTAGACCCAGCCTCATCTACAACACCATCTATAACCTGACGAGACCCAGCCTTCATCTACACCACTATCTATAACATGACTAGACCCTGCCTTCATCTACACCACTATCTATAACATGACTAGACCCAGTCTCATCTACAACACCATCTATAACCTGACGAGACCCATCCTTCATCTACACCACTATCTATAACATGACTAGACCCAGCCTCATCTACAACACCATCTATAACCTGACTAGACCCAGCCTTCATCTACACCACTATCTATAACATGACTAGACCCTGCCTTCATCTACACCACTATCTATAACATGACTAGACCCAGCCTCATCTACACCACTATCTATAACATGACTAGACCCTGCCTTCATCTACACCATCATATATAGCCTGACTAGACCCAGCCTCATCTACACCACTATCTATATCCTGACTAGACCCAGCCTCATCTACACCATCTATAACATGACTAGACCCAGTCTCATCTACACCACCATCTATCGTCTGACTAGACCCAGCCTCATCTACATCATCTATAACATTACTAGACCCAGCCTCATCTACACCACCAACTATAGCGTGACTAGACCCTGCCTTCATCTACACCACCATCCTGACTAGTCCCAGCCTCATCTACACCACCATCTATAACCTGACGAGACCCAGCCTCATCTACACCACCATCTATAGCATGACTAGATCCAGCCTCATCTACACCACTATCTATAACATGACTAGACCCAGCCTCATCTACACCACTATCTATAACCTGACTAGACCCAGCCTTCATCTACACCACCATCTATAACCTGACGAGACCCAGCCTCATCTACACCACCATCTATAACCTGACTAGACCCAGCCTCATCTACACCACCATCTATAGCATGACTAGATCCAGCCTCATCTACACCACCTATAACATGACTAGACCCAGCCTCATCTACACCACCATCTATAACATGACTAGATCCAGCCTCATCTACAACACTATCTATAACCTGACTAGACCCAGGCTCATCTACACCACCATCTATAACCTGACTAGACCCAGCCTCATCTACACCATCTATAACCTGACTAGACCCAGCCTCATCTACACCACTATCTATAACCTGACTAGACCCAGCCTCATCTACACCATCATATATAGCCTGACTAGACCCAGCCTCATCAACACCACCATCTATAGTCTGACTAGACCCAGCCTCATCTACACCACCATCTATAGTCTGACTAGACCCAGCCTCATCTACACCATCTATAACATTACTAGACCCAGCCTCATCTACACCACCAACTATAGCATGACTAGACCCAGCCTCATCTACACCACTATCTATAACCTGACGAGACCCAGCCTCATCTACACCACCATCTATAGCATGACTAGATCCAGCCTCATCTACACCACCATCCTGACTAGACCCAGCCTCATCTACACCACCATCTATAACCTGACGAGACCCAGCCTCATCTACACCACCATCTATAGCATGACTAGATCCAGCCTCATCTACACCACCATCTATAACCTGACTAGACCCAGTCTCATCTACACCACCATCTATAACCTGACTAGACCCAGCCTCATCTACACCACTATCTATAACCTGACGAGACCCAGCCTCATCTACACCACCATCTATAACCTGACGAGGCCCAGCCTCATCTACACCACCATCTATAGCATGACTAGATCCAGCCTCATCTACACCACCATCTATAACCTGACTAGACCCAGTCTCATCTACACCACCATCTATAACCTGACTAGACCCAGCCTCATCTACACCACTATCTATAACATGACTAGACCCAGCCTCATCTACACCACTATCTATAACATGACTAGACCCAGCCTCATCTACACCACCATCTATAACATGACTAGACCCAGCCTCATCTACACCACCATCTATAACCTGACTAGACCCAGCCTTCATCTACACCACCATCTATAACCTGACGAGACCCAGCCTCATCTACACCACCATCTATAACCTGACTAGACCCAGCCTCATCTACACCACCATCTATAGCATGACTAGATCCAGCCTCATCTACACCACCTATAACATGACTAGACCCAGCCTCATCTACACCACCATCTATAACATGACTAGATCCAGCCTCATCTACAACACTATCTATAACCTGACTAGACCCAGCCTCATCTACACCACCATCTATAACCTGACTAGACCCAGCCTCATCTACACCATCTATAACCTGACTAGACCCAGCCTCATCTACACCACTATCTATAACCTGACGAGACCCAGCCTTCATCTACACCACTATCTATAACATGACTAGACCCAGCCTCATCTACACCACCATCTATAGCATGACTAGATCCAGCCTCATCTACACCACCTATAACATGACTAGACCCAGCCTCATCTACACCACCATCTATAACATGACTAGATCCAGCCTCATCTACAACACTATCTATAACCTGACTAGACCCAGCCTCATCTACACCACCATCTATAACCTGACTAGACCCAGCCTCATCTACACCATCTATAACCTGACTAGACCCAGCCTCATCTACACCACTATCTATAACCTGACGAGACCCAGCCTTCATCTACACCACTATCTATAACATGACTAGACCCAGCCTCATCTACAACACCATCTATAACATGACTAGACCCAGTCTCATCTACAACACCATCTATAACCTGACGAGACCCATCCTTCATCTACACCACTATCTATAACATGACTAGACCCAGCCTCATCTACAACACCATCTATAACCTGACTAGACCCAGCCTTCATCTACACCACTATCTATAACATGACTAGACCCTGCCTTCATCTACACCACTATCTATAACATGACTAGACCCAGCCTCATCTACACCACTATCTATAACATGACTAGACCCTGCCTTCATCTACACCATCATATATAGCCTGACTAGACCCAGCCTCATCTACACCACTATCTATATCCTGACTAGACCCAGCCTCATCTACACCATCTATAACATGACTAGACCCAGTCTCATCAACACCACCATCTATAGTCTGACTAGACCCAGCCTCATCTACACCACCATCTATAGTCTGACTAGACCCAGCCTCATCTACACCATCTATAACATTACTAGACCCAGCCTCATCTACACCACCAACTATAGCGTGACTAGACCCTGCCTTCATCTACACCACCATCCTGACTAGACCCAGCCTCATCTACACCACCATCTATAGCATGACTAGATCCAGCCTCATCTACACCACCATCCTGACTAGTCCCAGCCTCATCTACACCACCATCTATAACCTGACGAGACCCAGCCTCATCTACACCACCATCTATAGCATGACTAGATCCAGCCTCATCTACACCACTATCTATAACATGACTAGACCCAGCCTCATCTACACCACTATCTATAACCTGACTAGACCCAGCCTTCATCTACACCACCATCTATAACCTGACGAGACCCAGCCTCATCTACACCACCATCTATAACCTGACTAGACCCAGCCTCATCTACACCACCTATAACATGACTAGACCCAGCCTCATCTACACCACCATCTATAACATTACTAGATCCAGCCTCATCTACAACACTATCTATAACCTGACTAGACCCAGGCTCATCTACACCACCATCTATAACCTGACTAGACCCAGCCTCATCTACACCATCTATAACCTGACTAGACCCAGCCTCATCTACACCACTATCTATAACCTGACGAGACCCAGCCTTCATCTACACCACTATCTATAACATGACTAGACCCTGCCTTCATCTACACCACCATCTATAACCTGACTAGACCCAGCCTCATCTTTTTTTAAATGTTTTATTTATTTTAGCTTTATTTTACTAGGCAAGTCAGTTAAAGAACAAATTCTTATTTTCAATGACGGCCTAGGAACAGTGGGTTAACTGCCTGTTCAGGGGCAGAACGACAGATTTGTACCTTGTCAGCTCGGGGATTCGAACTTGCAACCTTTCGGTTACTTGTCCAACGCTCTAACCACTAGGCTACCCTGCAACACCATCTATAACCTGACTAGACCCAGTCTCATCTACACCATCTATAACCTGACTAGACCCAGCCTCATCTAAACCACTATCTATAACCTGACTAGACCTAGCCTCATCTACACCACTATCTATAACCTGACTAGACCCAGCCTTCATCTACACCACCATCTATAACCTGACGAGACCCAGCCTCATCTACACCACCATCTATAGCATGACTAGATCCAGCCTCATCTACACCACCTATAACATGACTAGACCCAGCCTCATCTACACCACCATCTATAACATGACTAGATCCAGCCTCATCTACAACACTATCTATAACCTGACTAGACCCAGCCTCATCTACACCACCATCTATAACCTGACTAGACCCAGCCTCATCTACACCATCTATAACCTGACTAGACCCAGCCTCATCTACACCACTATCTATAACCTGACGAGACCCAGCCTTCATCTACACCACTATCTATAACATGACTAGACCCAGCCTCATCTACAACACCATCTATAACCTGACGAGACCCATCCTTCATCTACACCACTATCTATAACATGACTAGACCCAGCCTCATCTACAACACCATCTATAACCTGACGAGACCCAGCCTTCATCTACACCACTATCTATAACATGACTAGACCCTGCCTTCATCTACACCACTATCTATAACATGACTAGACCCAGTCTCATCTACAACACCATCTATAACCTGACGAGACCCATCCTTCATCTACACCACTATCTATAACATGACTAGACCCAGCCTCATCTACAACACCATCTATAACCTGACTAGACCCAGCCTTCATCTACACCACTATCTATAACATGACTAGACCCTGCCTTCATCTACACCACTATCTATAACATGACTAGACCCAGCCTCATCTACACCACTATCTATAACATGACTAGACCCTGCCTTCATCTACACCATCATATATAGCCTGACTAGACCCAGCCTCATCTACACCACTATCTATATCCTGACTAGACCCAGCCTCATCTACACCATCTATAACATGACTAGACCCAGTCTCATCTACACCACCATCTATCGTCTGACTAGACCCAGCCTCATCTACACCATCTATAACATTACTAGACCCAGCCTCATCTACACCACCAACTATAGCGTGACTAGACCCTGCCTTCATCTACACCACCATCCTGACTAGTCCCAGCCTCATCTACACCACCATCTATAACCTGACGAGACCCAGCCTCATCTACACCACCATCTATAGCATGACTAGATCCAGCCTCATCTACACCACTATCTATAACATGACTAGACCCAGCCTCATCTACACCACTATCTATAACCTGACTAGACCCAGCCTTCATCTACACCACCATCTATAACCTGACGAGACCCAGCCTCATCTACACCACCATCTATAACCTGACTAGACCCAGCCTCATCTACACCACCATCTATAGCATGACTAGATCCAGCCTCATCTACACCACCTATAACATGACTAGACCCAGCCTCATCTACACCACTATCTATAACCTGACTAGACCCAGCCTTCATCTACACCACCATCTATAACCTGACGAGACCCAGCCTCATCTACACCACCATCTATAACCTGACTAGACCCAGCCTCATCTACACCACCTATAACATGACTAGACCCAGCCTCATCTACACCACCATCTATAACATTACTAGATCCAGCCTCATCTACAACACTATCTATAACCTGACTAGACCCAGGCTCATCTACACCACCATCTATAACCTGACTAGACCCAGCCTCATCTACACCATCTATAACCTGACTAGACCCAGCCTCATCTACACCACTATCTATAACCTGACGAGACCCAGCCTTCATCTACACCACTATCTATAACATGACTAGACCCTGCCTTCATCTACACCACCATCTATAACCTGACTAGACCCAGCCTCATCTTTTTTTAAATGTTTTATTTATTTTAGCTTTATTTTACTAGGCAAGTCAGTTAAAGAACAAATTCTTATTTTCAATGACGGCCTAGGAACAGTGGGTTAACTGCCTGTTCAGGGGCAGAACGACAGATTTGTACCTTGTCAGCTCGGGATTCGAACTTGCAACCTTTCGGTTACTTGTCCAACGCTCTAACCACTAGGCTACCCTGCAACACCATCTATAACCTGACTAGACCCAGTCTCATCTACACCATCTATAACCTGACTAGACCCAGCCTCATCTAAACCACTATCTATAACCTGACTAGACCTAGCCTCATCTACACCACTATCTATAACCTGACTAGACCCAGCCTTCATCTACACCACCATCTATAACCTGACGAGACCCAGCCTCATCTACACCACCATCTATAGCATGACTAGATCCAGCCTCATCTACACCACCTATAACATGACTAGACCCAGCCTCATCTACACCACCATCTATAACATGACTAGATCCAGCCTCATCTACAACACTATCTATAACCTGACTAGACCCAGCCTCATCTACACCACCATCTATAACCTGACTAGACCCAGCCTCATCTACACCATCTATAACCTGACTAGACCCAGCCTCATCTACACCACTATCTATAACCTGACGAGACCCAGCCTTCATCTACACCACTATCTATAACATGACTAGACCCAGCCTCATCTACAACACCATCTATAACCTGACGAGACCCATCCTTCATCTACACCACTATCTATAACATGACTAGACCCAGCCTCATCTACAACACCATCTATAACCTGACGAGACCCAGCCTTCATCTACACCACTATCTATAACATGACTAGACCCTGCCTTCATCTACACCACTATCTATAACATGACTAGACCCAGTCTCATCTACAACACCATCTATAACCTGACGAGACCCATCCTTCATCTACACCACTATCTATAACATGACTAGACCCAGCCTCATCTACAACACCATCTATAACCTGACTAGACCCAGCCTTCATCTACACCACTATCTATAACATGACTAGACCCTGCCTTCATCTACACCACTATCTATAACATGACTAGACCCAGCCTCATCTACACCACTATCTATAACATGACTAGACCCTGCCTTCATCTACACCATCATATATAGCCTGACTAGACCCAGCCTCATCTACACCACTATCTATATCCTGACTAGACCCAGCCTCATCTACACCATCTATAACATGACTAGACCCAGTCTCATCTACACCACCATCTATCGTCTGACTAGACCCAGCCTCATCTACACCATCTATAACATTACTAGACCCAGCCTCATCTACACCACCAACTATAGCGTGACTAGACCCTGCCTTCATCTACACCACCATCCTGACTAGTCCCAGCCTCATCTACACCACCATCTATAACCTGACGAGACCCAGCCTCATCTACACCACCATCTATAGCATGACTAGATCCAGCCTCATCTACACCACTATCTATAACATGACTAGACCCAGCCTCATCTACACCACTATCTATAACCTGACTAGACCCAGCCTTCATCTACACCACCATCTATAACCTGACGAGACCCAGCCTCATCTACACCACCATCTATAACCTGACTAGACCCAGCCTCATCTACACCACCATCTATAGCATGACTAGATCCAGCCTCATCTACACCACCTATAACATGACTAGACCCAGCCTCATCTACACCACCATCTATAACATGACTAGATCCAGCCTCATCTACAACACTATCTATAACCTGACTAGACCCAGGCTCATCTACACCACCATCTATAACCTGACTAGACCCAGCCTCATCTACACCATCTATAACCTGACTAGACCCAGCCTCATCTACACCACTATCTATAACCTGACGAGACCCAGCCTTCATCTACACCACTATCTATAACATGACTAGACCCAGCCTCATCTACAACACCATCTATAACCTGACGAGACCCATCCTTCATCTACACCACTATCTATAACATGACTAGACCCAGCCTCATCTACAACACCATCTATAACCTGACGAGACCCAGCCTTCATCTACACCACTATCTATAACATGACTAGACCCAGCCTTCATCTACACCACTATCTATAACATGACTAGACCCTGCCTTCATCTACACCACCATCTATAACCTGACTAGACCCAGCCTCATCTTTTTTTAAATGTTTTATTTATTTTAGCTTTATTTTACTAGGCAAGTCAGTTAAAGAACAAATTCTTATTTTCAATGACGGCCTAGGAACAGTGGGTTAACTGCCTGTTCAGGGGCAGAACGACAGATTTGTACCTTGTCAGCTCGGGGATTCGAACTTGCAACCTTCCGGTTACTTGTCCAACGCTCTAACCACTAGGCTACCCTGCAACACCATCTATAACCTGACTAGACCCAGTCTAATCTACACCATCTATAACCTGACTAGACCCAGCCTCATCTACACCACTATCTATAACCTGACTAGACCCAGCCTCATCTACACCATCATATATAGCCTGACTAGACCCAGCCTCATCAACACCACCATCTATAGTCTGACTAGACCCAGCCTCATCTACACCACCATCTATAGTCTGACTAGACCCAGCCTCATCTACACCATCTATAACATTACTAGACCCAGCCTCATCTACACCACCAACTATAGCATGACTAGACCCAGCCTCATCTACACCACTATCTATAACCTGACGAGACCCAGCCTCATCTACACCACCATCTATAGCATGACTAGATCCAGCCTCATCTACACCACCATCCTGACTAGACCCAGCCTCATCTACACCACCATCTATAACCTGACGAGACCCAGCCTCATCTACACCACCATCTATAGCATGACTAGATCCAGCCTCATCTACACCACCATCTATAACCTGACTAGACCCAGTCTCATCTACACCACCATCTATAACCTGACTAGACCCAGCCTCATCTACACCACTATCTATAACCTGACGAGACCCAGCCTCATCTACACCACCATCTATAACCTGACGAGGCCCAGCCTCATCTACACCACCATCTATAGCATGACTAGATCCAGCCTCATCTACACCACCATCTATAACCTGACTAGACCCAGTCTCATCTACACCACCATCTATAACCTGACTAGACCCAGCCTCATCTACACCACTATCTATAACATGACTAGACCCAGCCTCATCTACACCACTATCTATAACATGACTAGACCCAGCCTCATCTACACCACCATCTATAACATGACTAGACCCAGCCTCATCTACACCACCATCTATAACCTGACTAGACCCAGCCTTCATCTACACCACCATCTATAACCTGACGAGACCCAGCCTCATCTACACC
This sequence comes from Oncorhynchus masou masou, assembly GCF_036934945.1. Taxonomy (NCBI): domain Eukaryota; kingdom Metazoa; phylum Chordata; class Actinopteri; order Salmoniformes; family Salmonidae; genus Oncorhynchus; species Oncorhynchus masou. Next base: position 54,819,462 of record NC_088232.1, read on the forward strand.
ACCATCTATAACCTGACTAGACCCAGCCTCATCTACACCACCATCTATAGCATGACTAGATCCAGCCTCATCTACACCACCTATAACATGACTAGACCCAGCCTCATCTACACCACCATCTATAACATGACTAGATCCAGCCTCATCTACAACACTATCTATAACCTGACTAGACCCAGCCTCATCTACACCACCATCTATAACCTGACTAGACCCAGCCTCATCTACACCATCTATAACCTGACTAGACCCAGCCTCATCTACACCACTATCTATAACCTGACGAGACCCAGCCTTCATCTACACCACTTTCTATAACATGACTAGACCCAGCCTCATCTACAACACCATCTATAACCTGACGAGACCCATTCTTCATCTACACCACTATCTATAACATGACTAGACCCAGCCTCATCTACAACACCATCTATAACCTGACGAGACCCAGCCTTCATCTACACCACTATCTATAACATGACTAGACCCTGCCTTCATCTACACCACTATCTATAACATGACTAGACCCAGTCTCATCTACAACACCATCTATAACCTGACGAGACCCATCCTTCATACACCACTATCTATAACATGACTAGACCCAGCCTCATCTACAACACCATCTATAACCTGACTAGACCCAGCCTTCATCTACACCACTATCTATAACATGACTAGACCCTGCCTTCATCTACACCACTATCTATAACATGACTAGACCCAGCCTCATCTACACCACTATCTATAACATGACTAGACCCTGCCTTCATCTACACCATCATATATAGCCTGACTAGACCCAGCCTCATCTACACCACTATCTATATCCTGACTAGACCCAGCCTCATCTACACCATCTATAACATGACTAGACCCAGTCTCATCAACACCACCATCTATAGTCTGACTAGACCCAGCCTCATCTACACCACCATCTATAGTCTGACTAGACCCAGCCTCATCTACACCATCTATAACATTACTAGACCCAGCCTCATCTACACCACCAACTATAGCGTGACTAGACCCTGCCTTCATCTACACCACCATCCTGACTAGACCCAGCCTCATCTACACCACCATCTATAGCATGACTAGATCCAGCCTCATCTACACCACCATCCTGACTAGTCCCAGCCTCATCTACACCACCATCTATAACCTGACGAGACCCAGCCTCATCTACACCACCATCTATAGCATGACTAGATCCAGCCTCATCTACACCACTATCTATAACATGACTAGACCCAGCCTCATCTACACCACTATCTATAACCTGACTAGACCCAGCCTTCATCTACACCACCATCTATAACCTGACGAGACCCAGCCTCATCTACACCACCATCTATAACCTGACTAGACCCAGCCTCATCTACACCACCTATAACATGACTAGACCCAGCCTCATCTACACCACCATCTATAACATGACTAGATCCAGCCTCATCTACAACACTATCTATAACCTGACTAGACCCAGGCTCATCTACACCACCATCTATAACCTGACTAGACCCAGCCTCATCTTCACCATCTATAACCTGACTAGACCCAGCCTCATCTACACCACTATCTATACACCACTATCTATAACCTGACGAGACCCAGCCTTCATCTACACCACTATCTATAACATGACTAGACCCTGCCTTCATCTACACCACCATCTATAACCTGACTAGACCCAGCCTCATCTTTTTTAAAATGTTTTATTTATTTTAGCTTTATTTTACTAGGCAAGTCAGTTAAAGAACAAATTCTTATTTTCAATGACGGCCTAGGAACAGTGGGTTAACTGCCTGTTCAGGGGCAGAACGACAGATTTGTACCTTGTCAGCTCGGGATTCGAACTTGCAACCTTTCGGTTACTTGTCCAACGCTCTAACCACTAGGCTACCCTGCAACACCATCTATAACCTGACTAGACCCAGTCTCATCTACACCATCTATAACCTGACTAGACCCAGCCTCATCTAAACCACTATCTATAACCTGACTAGACCTAGCCTCATCTACACCACTATCTATAACCTGACTAGACCCAGCCTCATCTACACCATCATATATAGCCTGACTAGACCCAGCCTCATCTACACCACTATCTATATCCTGACTAGACCCAGCCTCATCTACACCATCTATAACATGACTAGACCCAGTCTCATCAACACCACCATCTATAGTCTGACTAGACCCAGCCTCATCTACACCACCATCTATAGTCTGACTAGACCCAGCCGCATCTACACCATCTATAACATTACTAGACCCAGCCTCATCTACACCACCAACTATAGCATGACTAGACCCAGCCTCATCTACACCACTATCTATAACCTGACGAGACCCAGCCTCATCTACACCACCATCTATAGCATGACTAGATCCAGCCTCATCTACACCACCATCCTGACTAGACCCAGCCTCATCTACACCACCATCTATAACCTGACGAGACCCAGCCTCATCTACACCACCATCTATAGCATGACTAGATCCAGCCTCATCTACACCACCATCTATAACCTGACTAGACCCAGTCTCATCTACACCACCATCTATAACCTGACTAGACCCAGCCTCATCTACACCACTATCTATAACATGACTAGACCCAGCCTCATCTACACCACTATCTATAACCTGACGAGACCCAGCCTCATCTACACCACCATCTATAACCTGACGAGACCCAGCCTCATCTACACCACCATCTATAACATGACTAGACCCAGCCTCATCTACACCACCATCTATAACCTGACTAGACCCAGTCTCATCTACACCACCATCTATAACCTGACTAGACCCAGCCTCATCTACACCACTATCTATAACATGACTAGACCCAGCCTCATCTACACCACTATCTATAACATGACTAGACCCAGCCTCATCTACACCACTATCTATAACATGACTAGACCCAGCCTCATCTACACCACCATCTATAACATGACTAGACCCAGTCTCATCTACACCACCATCTATAACATGACTAGACCCAGCCTCATCTACACCACTATCTATAACCTGACGAGACCCAGCCTCATCTACACCACCATCTATAACCTGACTAGACCCAGCCTTCATCTACACCACCATCTATAACCTGACGAGACCCAGCCTCATCTACACCACCATCTATAACCTGACTAGACCCAGCCTCATCTACACCACCATCTATAGCATGACTAGATCCAGCCTCATCTACACCACCTATAACATGACTAGACCCAGCCTCATCTACACCACCATCTATAACATGACTAGATCCAGCCTCATCTACAACACTATCTATAACCTGACTAGACCCAGCCTCATCTACACCACCATCTATAACCTGACTAGACCCAGCCTCATCTACACCATCTATAACCTGACTAGACCCAGCCTCATCTACACCACTATCTATAACCTGACGAGACCCAGCCTTCATCTACACCACTATCTATAACATGACTAGACCCAGCCTCATCTACAACACCATCTATAACCTGACGAGACCCATCCTTCATCTACACCACCATCTATAACCTGACTAGACCCAGCCTCATCTACACCATCTATAACGACTAGACCCAGCCTCATCTACACCACTATCTATAACCTGACGAGACCCAGCCTTCATCTACACCACTATCTATAACATGACTATACCCAGCCTCATCTACAACACCATCTATAACCTGACGAGACCCATCCTTCATCTACACCACTATCTATAACATGACTAGACCCAGCCTCATCTACAACACCATCTATAACCTGACGAGACCCATCCTTCATCTACACCACTATCTATAACATGACTAGACCCAGTCTCATCTACACCACCATCTATAACATGACTAGACCCAGCCTCATCTACACCACCATCTATAACCTGACTAGACCCAGCCTCATCTACACCACCATCTATATGACTAGATCCAGCCTCATCTACACCACCTATAACATGACTAGACCCAGCCTCATCTACACCACCATCTATAACATGACTAGATCCAGCCTCATCTACAACACTATCTATAACCTGACTAGACCCAGCCTCATCTACACCACCATCTATAACCTGACTAGACCCAGCCTCATCTACACCACCATCTATAACCTGACTAGACCCAGCCTCATCTACACCATCTATAACCTGACTAGACCCAGCCTCATCTACACCACTATCTATAACCTGACTAGACCCAGCCTCATCTACACCACCATCTCTAACCTGACTAGACCCAGTCTCATCTACACCACCATCCTGACTAGACCCAGCCTCATCTACACCACTATCTATAACCTGACTAGACCCAGCCTCATCTACACCACTATCTATATCCTGACTAGACCCAGCCTCATCTACACCACCATCTATAACCTGACTAGACCCAGCCTCATCTACACCACTATCTATAACCTGACTAGACCCAGCCTCATCTACACCACCATCTATATCCTGACTAGACCCAGCTTCATCTACACCATCTATAACATGACTAGACCCAGTCTCATCAACACCACCATCTATAACCTGACTAGACCCAGCCTCATCTACACCACCATCTATAACCTGACTAGACCCAGCCTCATCTACACAATCTATAACCTGACTAGACCCAGTCTCATCTACACCACCATCCTGACTAGACCCAGCCTCATCTACACCACCATCTATAACCTGACTAGACCCAGCCTCATCTACACCATCTATAACCTGACTAGACCCAGCCTCATCTACACCATCTATAACCTGACTAGACCCAGCCTCATCTACACCACCATCTATAGTCTGACAAGACCCAGCCTCATCTACACCACCATCTATAGTCTGACTAGACCCAGCCTCATCTACACCACCATCTATAACCTGACTAGACCCAGCCTCATCTACACAATCTATAACCTGACTAGACCCAGTCTCATCTATACCACCATCTATAGCATGACTAGGCCCAGTCTCATCTACACCCCCATCTATAGCATGACTAGGCCCAGTCTCATCTACACCATCATCTATAGTCTGACTAGAGAGAGAGAGAGAGAGAGACAGGGAAGAAGAGATGGAGAGAGAGAGAGAGAGAGAGGGGGAGAAGAGAGGGGAGAGAGAGTATGAAGAAGAGATGGGGGAGAGAGAGAGAGAGACTGACTAGACCCAGCCTCATCTACACCACCATCCCCCCCCCCCCACACACACACATTCTTACAGAATCACATGCATGCTGTTGCCCGACACCTCACACATGACTGCACAGCACACATTAAACACAGACATCATCTAATCATGCCTGTCTCCATCTCCTGGGAAACCACTCCTCCTCTGACATGACTGCACAGCACACATTAAACAGAGACATCATTAATAATGTACTCCATCTCCTGGGAAACCACTCCTCCTCTGATTAGTAATGTTCTCCGTCTCCTGGGAAACCACTCCTCTGATTAGTAATGTACTCCGTCTCCTGGGAAACCACTCCTCCTCTGATTAGTAATGTACTCCGTCTCCTGGGAAACCACTCCTCCTCTGATTAGTAATGTACTCCGTCTCCTGGGAAACCACTCCTCCTCTGATTAGTAATGTACTCCGTCTCCTGGGAAACCACTCCTCCTCTGATTAGTAATGTACTCCGTCTCCTGGGAAACCACTCCTCCTCTGATTAGTAATGTACTCCATCTCCTGGGAAACCACTCCTCCTCTGATTAGTAATGTACTCCATCTCCTGGGAAACCACTCCTCTGATTAGTAATGTACTCCGTCTCCTGGGAAACCACTCCTCTGATTAGTAATGTACTCCGTCTCCTGGGAAACCACTCCTCTGATTAGTAATGTACTCCGTCTCCTGGGAAACCACTCCTCCTCTGATTAGTAATGTACTCCGTCTCCTGGGAAACCACTCCTCCTCTGATTAGTAATGTACTCCGTCTCCTGGGAAACCACTCCTCCTCTGATTAGTAATGTACTCCATCTCCTGGGAAACCACTCCTCCTCTGATTAGTAATGTACTCCATCTCCTGGGAAACCACTCCTCCTCTGATTAGTAATGTACTCCGTCTCCTGGGAAACCACTCCTCCTCTGATTAGTAATGTACTCCGTCTCCTGGGAAACCACTCCTCCTCTGATTAGTAATGTACTCCGTCTCCTGGGAAAACCACTCCTCTGATTAGTAATGTACTCCGTCTCCTGGGAAACCACTCCTCCTCTGATTAGTAATGTACTCCGTCTCCTGGGAAACCACTCCTCCTCTGATTAGTAATGTACTCCGTCTCCTGGGAAACCACTCCTCTGATTAGTAATGTACTCCGTCTCCTGGGAAACCACTCCTCTGATTAGTAATGTACTCCGTCTCCTGGGAAACCACTCCTCTGATTAGTAATGTACTCCATCTCCTGGGAAACCACTCCTCCTCTGATTAGTAATGTACTCCGTCTCCTGGGAAACCACTCCTCCTCTGATTAGTAATGTACTCCGTCTCCTGGGAAACCACTCCTCCTCTGATTAGTAATGTACTCCATCTCCTGGGAAACCACTCCTCCTCTGATTAGTAATGTACTCCGTCTCCTGGGAAACCACTCCTCCTCTGATTAGTAATGTACTCCATCTCCTGGGAAACCACTCCTCCTCTGATTAGTAATGTACTCCGTCTCCTGGGAAACCACTCCTCCTCTGATTAGTAATGTACTCCGTCTCCTGGGAAACCACTCCTCCTCTGATTAGTAATGTACTCCGTCTCCTGGGAAACCACTCCTCCTCTGATTAGTAATGTAATCCGTCTCCTGGGAAACCACTCCTCTGATTAGTAATGTACTCCGTCTCCTGGGAAACCACTCCTCCTCTGATTAGTAATGTACTCCGTCTCCTGGGAAACCACTCCTCCTCTGATTAGTAATGTACCCGTCTCCTGGGAAACCACTCCTCCTCTGATTAGTAATGTACTCCGTCTCCTGGGAAACCACTCCTCCTCTGATTAGTAATGTACTCCGTCTCCTGGGAAACCACTCCTCCTCTGATTAGTAATGTACTCCGTCTCCTGGGAAACCACTCCTCTGATTAGTAATGTACTCCGTCTCCTGGGAAACCACTCCTCCTCTGATTAGTAATGTACTCCGTCTCCTGGGAAACCACTCCTCCTCTGATTAGTAATGTACTCCATCTCCTGGGAAACCACTCCTCTGATTAGTAATGTACTCCGTCTCCTGGGAAACCACTCCTCCTCTGATTAGTAATGTACTCCGTCTCCTGGGAAACCACTCCTCTGATTAGTAATGTACTCCGTCTCCTGGGAAACCACTCCTCTGACCACGTCTCCTGGGAAACCACTCCTCTGATTAGTAATGTACTCCGTCTCCTGGGAAACCACTCCTCCTCTGATTAGTAATGTACTTCTAGGGAAACCATCCTCTGATTATAAGTACTCCACTCCTGGGAAACCATCCTCCTCTGATTATAATGTACTCCGTCTCCTGGGAAACCATCCTGTTTGATTATAATGTACAAGTCTCCTGGGAAACCATCCTCCTTTGATTATAATGTACTCCATCTAGGGAAACCATCCTCCTCTGATTATAGTACACTAGGGAATGACATCCTGTTTGATTAGTAATGTACTCCATCTCCTGGGAATGACATCCTGTCTGATTATAGTACACTCCTGGGAAACATCCTGATTTGTATTATAGTCTCCTGGGAAACCACTCCTCCTCTGATTAGTAATGAATCTCCTGTTTCTATTATAGTACACTAGGGAAACATCCTGTTTGTATTATAGTCTCCTGGGAAACCACTCCTCCTCTGATTATAATGTACGTCTCCTGGGAAACCACTCCTTCTGATTATAGTACACTAGGGAAACATCCTGTTTGTATTATAGTACACTCCTGGGAAACCACTCCTCCTCTGATTAGTATGTATAGTACTCCTGGGAAACCATCCTGATTTGTATTATCCGTCTCCTGGGAAACCACTCCTCTGATTAGTAATGACATCCTGGGAAACCACTTTCTGATTATAATGTACTCCGTCTAGGGAAACATCCTGATTTGTATTATAGTCTCCTGGGAAACCACTCCTCTGATTAGTAATGTACTCCGTCTCCTGGGAAACCACTCCTTTCTGATTAGTAATGTACGTCTCCTGGGAAACATCCTGATTTAATGTATTATCTACACTGGGAAACATCCTGATTAGTAATTATAGTCTCTGGGAAACCACTCCTCTGATTAGTAATGACATCCTGGGAAACCACTCCTTCTGATTATAATGTACACTCCTGGGAAACCATCCTGTTTGATTAGTAATGTACTCCGTCACTGGGAAACCACTCCTGTTTGTATTATAGTACACTTCTCTGTATTAGTAATGTACTCCGTCTCCTGGGAAACCATCCTCCTTTGATTATAGTACTCACGTCTCCTGGGAAACCATCCTGTTTGATTATAAGTACACTAGGGAATGACATCCTGATTTGTATTATAGTACACTAGGGAATGACATCCTGATTTGTAATTATAGTACACTGGGAAACATCTCTGTTACTCCGTCTCTGGGAAACCACTCCTCTGAAACTCCGTCTGGGAAACTCCTCCTCTGATTATAATGTACACTAGGGAAACCATCCTGTTTGATTATAATGTACTCCTGGGAAACCACATCCTGATTAGTAATTATCCGTCTCCTAGGGAATGACATCTCTGATTTGTAATTATAGTCACCTGGGAAACCATCCTGATTTGTAATTATAGTACACTAGGAAACCACTCCTCCTCTGATTAGTAATGTATAGTACACTGGGAAACCACTCCTCTGATTAGTAATGTACATCCTGGGAAACTCCTTTCTGATTATAATGTACACTAGGGAAACATCCTGTTTGTATTATATGTACTCCACTGGGAAACCATCCTGTTTGATTATAATGTACACTCCTGGGAAACATCCTCTGATTTGTAATTATAGTACACTGGGAAACTCCTCCTCCTCTGATTAGTAATGTACTCCGTCTCCTGGGAAACATCCTCTGATTATAGTACACTAGGGAAATGACATCCTGTTTGATTATAGTACACTAGGGAAACATCCTGATTTGTAATTATAGTACACTAGGGAACTGACATCCTCCTTTGATTATAGTACACTAGGGAAATGACATCCTGATTGTAATTTGTACTCCTCCTCTGATTAGTAATGTACACTAGGGAAACCATCCTCCTCTGATTATAAGTACCGTCTAGGGAAACATCCTGTTTGTATTATAGTACACTGGGAAACATCCTGTCTGATTAGTAATGTACACTCCTGGGAAACCACATCCTGTTTGTACTCCGTATCCTGGGAAACACTCTGGGAATGACTCCGTCTCCTGGGTCCTTCTGTATTATAGTACACTAGGGAAACCATCCTGTTTGTAATGTATAGTACACTGGGAAACATCCTGTTTGTATTATAGTACTCCTGGGAAACATCCTGTTTGATTAGTAATGTACACTAGGGAATGACATCCTGTTTGTATTATAGTACACTAGGGAATGACATCCTCCTTTGTATTATAGTACACTAGGGAATGACATCCTGATTTGTAATTACTTAGTACTCCTGGGAAACATCCTGATTTGTAATTATAGTACACTAGGGAAACCATCCTCCTCTGATTATAATGTACACTCCTGGGAAACATCCTGATTTGTAATTATAGTACTCCTGGGAAACATCCTGTTTGATTATAGTACGTCTCCTGGGAATGACATCCTGTTTGTATTATAATGTACACTAGGGAAACCATCCTCCTTTGATTATAGTACACCTGGGAAACATCCTCTGATTAGTATTATAGTCTCCTGGGAAACCACTCCTCCTCTGATTAGTAATGTACTGTCTCCTGGGTTTGTGATTATAATGTACACTAGGGAAACCACTCCTCTCTGATTAGTAATGTACTCCATCTCCTGGGAAACCACTCCTCCTCTGATTAGTAATGTACTCTGTCTCCTGGGAAACTCCATCCTCTGATTAGTAATGTACTCCGTCTCCTGGGAATGACATCCTGTTTGATTATTATAGTACACTCCTGGGAAACCACATCCTGATTAGTAATTATAGTACACTAGGGAAACATCCTGTTTGATTATAATGTACACTCCTGGGAATGACATCTCTGATTAGTAATGTATAGTACACTGGGAAACCATCCTCCTCTGATTAGTAATTACTCCGTCTCCTGGGAAACCACTCCTCCTCTGATTAGTAATGTATCCGTCTCCTGGGAAACCACTCCTCCTCTGATTGTAATTATGTCTCCTAGGGAAAATGACATCCTGGGAAACCACTCCTCCTCTGATTAGTAATTACTAGTCTCCTGGGAAACCACTCCTCTGATTAGTAATGTACTCCGTCTCCTGGGAAACATCCTCCTTTGATTAGTAATGTACTCCATCTCCTGGGAATGACATCCTGTTTGATTAGTAATGTACTCCATCTCCTGGGAAACCATCCTCTGATTAGTAATGTACTGTTTGTCTCCTGGGAAACCACTCCTCCTCTGATTAGTAATACACTAGGGAATGGGAAACATCTCTGATTAGTAATTATAGTCTCCTGGGAACCACTCCTCCTCTGATTTGTATTATAGTACACTAGGGAAACCACATCCTCTGATTTGTATTATAGTCTCCTGGGAAACCACTCCTCTGATTAGTAATGTATCCGTTTGTCCTCCTCTGATTAGTAATGTAGTCTCCTGGGAAACCACTCCTCCTCTGATTAGTAATATAGTACCTAGGGAAACCACTCCTCCTCTGATTAGTAATGTACTCCGTCTCCTGGGAAACCACTCCTCCTCTGATTATGACATCCTGTTTGGGAAACCACTCCTCCTCTGATTAGTAATGTACTCTGTCTCCTGGGAAACCACATCTCTGATTAGTAATGTACACTAGGGTCTCCTGGGAAACCACTCCTCCTCTGATTAGTAATGTACTCCGTCTCCTGGGAAACCACTCCTCTGATTAGTAATGTACTCCGTCTCCTGGGAAACCATCTCTGATTTGTATTATCCATCTCCTGGGAAACCATCCTCCTCTGATTATAATGTACATCTAGGGAAACCACTCTCTGATTAGTATGTATAGTACACTGGGAAACCATCCTCCTCTGATTATAAGTACACTAGGGAAACCATCCTGTTTGATTAGTAGTACACTCCTGGGAAACCATCCTCCTCTGATTAGTAATGTACTCCACTCCTGGGAAACCACTCCTCCTCTGATTATAATGTACTCCGTCTCCTGGGAAACCACTCCTCTGATTAGTAATGTACTCCGTCTCCTGGGAAACCATCCTCCTCTGATTAGTAATGTACGTCTCCTGGGAAACCACTCCTCCTCTGATTATAATGTACGTCTCCTGGGAAACATCTCTGATTTGTAATTACTCCGTCACTGGGAAACCACTCCTCCTCTGATTATAATGTTTGTCTTGGGAAACCACTCCTCCTCTGATTAGTAAACTCCGTCTCCTGGGAAACCATCTCTGATTAGTAATGTACTCCGTCTCCTGGGAAACACTCCTCCTCTGATTAGTAATGTACTCCGTCTCCTGGGAAACCACTCCTCTGATTAGTAATGTATAGTCTCCTAGGGAAACCATCCTCTGATTTGTATTATAGTACTCCTGGGAAACCATCCTCCTCTGATTAGTAATGTACTCCGTCTCCTGGGAAACATCCTCCTCTGATTAGTAATGTACTTCTAGGGAATGACATCCTGTTTGTATTATAGTACACTAGGGAATGACATCCTGTTTGTATTATAGTACACTAGGGAATGACATCCTGTTTGTATTATAGTACACTAGGGAATGACATCCTGTTTGTATTATAGTACACTAGGGAATGACATCCTGTTTGTATTATAGTACACTAGGGAATGACATCCTGTTTGTATTATAGTACACTAGGGAATGACATCCTGTTTGTATTATAGTACACTAGGGAATGACATCCTGTTTGTATTATAGTACACCAG
>NC_088232.1:54833983-54852208 GCF_036934945.1 Oncorhynchus masou masou
CAACACCAGCTGACTAAGAGGGCTCGTTTCTGGGCTCAGCTCTTGGGTTTGAAGTGATTTAAATTGCAGACTTGAATTTGGACTTGAATTCAGATGTAGCCAAAATTTTAATGATCTTTTCTGTATTTTCATTATTACTGGAAAACGGCCCAATTCTGCCCTACATGCATTAGTTGGTGTATTTCTCTGGACTTGTAGGATTTTCCGACAGAATTCTGCATGTAGGGCTTCAATTGGATGTTTGTCCCACATTTTAAAGTCCAGTTTATTGAGTGGCCCCCAAACCTCACTTCCATAAAGAGCTATTGGTAGGATTACACTGTCAAATATTTTAGTCCAAATTCTAATTGGGATGTTGATTTTGAATAATTTCATTTTTATTGCATACATTGCTCTGCGGGCTTTTTCTTTGAGTGCATTCACTGCCATATTAAAGTTTCCCGATGCAGATATGGTCAGACCAAGATAGGTGTAATTTTTTGTGTGTTCAATTAAGGTGTTGTTCAGGGTGAATTTATATTTTTGTTTCTGACATCTGTTTTTTTTTTGGAAAATCATGATTTTAGTTTTTTGGAAATTTACTGCCAGGGCCCAATTATGGCAATATTGCTCCAGAATATTAATTTTCTGTTGAAGACCTTCTTTGGTTGGTGATAGAAGTACCACGTCATAAGCATATAGCAGGTATTTCACCTCTGTGTCAAATAGTGTGAGTCCTGAGGCTGGAGATTGGTCCAACATGTCTGCTAATTCATTGATATAAATGTTGAAAAGATTTGGACTCAAACTGCAGCCTTGTCTCACACCTCGACATTGTGAAAAAAATTCTGTTCTTTGGTTTTTGATTTTTATTGCACACTTGTTTTCTGTGTACATACATTTTATTAAGTCATATACCTTACCACCAAGCCCACTTTGTAGAATTTTGTAGAATAGCCCTTCGTGCCAAATCGAATCAAATGCTTTTTTAAAGTCAATAAAGCAAGCAAAGATTTTGCCCTCGTGTTTTTTTTGGTGGACGTGTTTATTAATTAGTGTGTGTAAGGTGTATATATGGTCAGTAGTGCGATGGTTAGGGAGAAAGCCAATTTGACATTTACTTATTACATTTTTTTCTTGAAGAAAGGTTTGAATTCTTGAATTCAAAATGCTACAGAAAATCTTTCCCAAGTTACTGTTTTTATGCAAATTCCCCTGTAATTATTGGGGTCTGATTTGTCTCCACTTTTGTGGATAGGGGAGATGAGCCCCTGGTTCCAGACATCAGGGAAGCAGCCAGAAGTTAAAACCATGTTGAACAATTTAAGCACAGCATTTTGCAACTCAGGTGTGCTGTTTTTCAGCATTTCATTTCTGATGTTGTCTAGACCACAAGCCTTCTTTGATTTAATAGATTTTAGCTTTTCATTTAGTTCTTGTTGGGTTATTGGGTAATCTAATGGATTTTGGTTGTTTTTAATGACTGATTCAAGGATGTTCAATTTTTCTTTAATTTCTAATTGGTTCTGTTGCAAGTCTTTTTGTGGGATGTTTTTGTATAGATTATCAAAATAAGTTTTCCAAATTCCTACATCTTGTATTGCTAATTCTTGTGGCTTTGTTGTGCTTAAATTGTTCCACATGTCCCAGAACTGATTTTGGTCAATTGCGTTTTCAATTTCATCAAGTGTCCTGTTGGTATAATTAAATTTCTTGCGTTTCAGTGTTTGTTTATAGTGTTTCAGAGTCTCTCTCTCTCTCTTCCCCCCCCTCTCTCTCTCTCTCTCTCTCTCTCTCTCTCTCTCTCTCTCTCTCTCTCTCTCTTCTCTCTCTCTCTTCCTCTCTCTCTTCCTCTCTCTCTCTCTTCCTCTCTATCTCTCCCTCTCTCTCTCTCTCTTCCTCTCTATCTCTCTCTCTCTCTCTCTCTCTCTCTCTCTCTCTCTCTCTCTCTCTCTCTCTCTCTCTCTCTCTCTCTCTCTCTCTCTCTCTCTTCCCCTCTCTCTCTCTGTCTCTCTCTCAATTCAATTCAATTCGCTTTATTGGCATTATGTAACAATGTACATTGTCAATGGGACAACAGTAACAACAATAACCAAGTGTTAAAATAACCATACATTCAACAACAACAATGAGCATACAGTAGAGAACATGTGCAGGTTGGTTGGTCTGTCAGACACTGTCCCTCATCTTATGGCAGGCAGCAATGTAGTGCGCTGCCAACCCACAGCTCTCTGTGTCCTCCCCCAACAGGACGGGTAGCCTATCCTCATCAGAGAGGTCTTTGAAACCTCTAATAAGGGTTTCAAATTTGGGGAAATGACACTCTCTAATTGTTTTATATTTTTGACATTTTTAGGGCCAGACAGCACTACATTTTGCTGTGTGTGTGTGCTTGTGTTTCCTAATAGTCAATTTAGTTTTGTTTAGACTGTGTTGTAACTTGGTTTATTCTGATTAATTGGATGTTCTGGTCCTGAGGCTTCAGTGTGTTAGTAGAACAGGTTAGTGAACTCAGCCCCAGGACCAGCTGGATGAGGGGACTGAGGCTTCAGTGTGTTAGGAGAACAGGTTAGTGAACTCAGCCCCAGGACCAGCTGGATGAGGGGACTGAGGCTTCAGTGTGTTAGTAGAACAGGTTAGTGAACTCAGCCCCAGGACCAGCTGGATGAGGGGACTGAGGCTTCAGTGTGTTAGTAGAACAGGTTGTTCAGCCCCAGGACCAGCTGGATGAGGGGACTGAGGCTTCAGTGTGTTAGTGAACTCAGCCCCAGGACCAGCTGGATGAGGGGACTGAGGCTTCAGTGTGTTAGTAGAACAGGTTAGTGAACTCAGCCCCAGGACCAGCTGGATGAGGGGACTGAGGCTTCAGTGTGTTAGCAGAACAGGTTAGTGAACTCAGGACCAGGACCAGCTGGATGAGGGGACTGAGGCTTCAGTGTGTTAGTAGAACAGGTTAGTGAACTCAGGACCAGGACCAGCTGGATGAGGGGACTGAGGCTTCAGTGTGTTAGTAGAACAGGTTAGTGAACTCAGCCCCAGGACCAGCTGGATGAGGGGACTGAGGCTTCAGTGTGTTAGTAGAACAGGTTAGTGAACTCAGCCCCAGCTGGAGGAGGGGACTGGGGCTTCAGTGTGTTAGTAGAACAGGTTAGTGATCTCAGGACCAGGACCAGCTGGATGAGGGGACTGAGGCTTCAGTGTGTTAGTAGAACAGGTTAGTGAACTCAGCCCCAGCTGGAGGAGGGGACTGGGGCTTCAGTGTGTTAGTAGAACAGGTTAGTGAACTCAGGACCAGCTGGATGAGGGGACTGGGGCTTCAGTGTGTTAGTAGAACAGGTTAGTGAACTCAGGACCAGCTGGATGACGGGACTGAGGCTTCAGTGTGTTAGTAGAACAGGTTAGTGAACTCAGCCCCAGGACCAGCTGGATGAGGGGACTGAGGCTTCAGTGTGTTAGCAGAACAGGTTAGTGAACTCAGCCCCAGGAGCAGCTGGATGAGGGGACTGAGGCTTCAGTGTGTTAGTAGAACAGGTTAGTGAACTCAGCCCCAGGACCAGCTGGATGAGGGGACTGAGGCTTCAGTGTGTTAGTAGAACAGGTTAGTGAACTCAGCCCCAGGACCAGCTGGATGAGGGGACTGAGGCTTCAGTGTGTTAGTAGAACAGGTTAGTGAACTCAGGACCAGCTGGATGAGGGTCCTGAGGCTTCAGTGTGTTAGTAGAACAGGTTAGTGAACTCAGCCCCAGCTGGATGAGGGGACTGAGGCTTCAGTGTGTTAGTAGAACAGGTTAGTGAACTCAGCCCCAGGACCAGCTGGATGAGGGGACTGAGGCTTCAGTGTGTTAGTAGAACAGGTTAGTGAACTCAGGACCAGCTGGATGAGGGTCCTGAGGCTTCAGTGTGTTAGTAGAACAGGTTAGTGAACTCAGCCCCAGCTGGACGAGGGGACTGAGGCTTCAGTGTGTTAGTAGAACAGGTTAGTGAACTCAGCCCCAGCTGGACGAGGGGACTGAGGCTTCAGTGTGTTAGTAGAACAGGTTAGTGAACTCAGCCCCAGGACCAGCTGGATCAGGGGACTGAGGCTTCAATGTGTTAGTAGAACAGGTTTGTGAACTCAGCCCCAGGACCAGCTGGATGAGGGGACTGAGGCTTCAGTGTGTTAGTAGAACAGGTTAGTGAACTCAGCCCCAGGACCAGCTGGATGAGGGGACTGAGGCTTCAGTGTGTTAGTAGAACAGGTTAGTGAACTCAGCCCCAGGACCAGCTGGATGAGGGGACTGAGGCTTCAGTGTGTTAGTAGAACAGGTTAGTGAACTCAGGACCAGCTGGATGAGGGTCCTGAGGCTTCAGTGTGTTAGTAGAACAGGTTAGTGAACTCAGCCCCAGCTGGATGAGGGGACTGAGGCTTCAGTGTGTTAGTAGAACAGGTTAGTGAACTCAGCCCCAGGACCAGCTGGATGAGGGGACTGAGGCTTCAGTGTGTTAGTAGAACAGGTTAGTGAACTCAGGACCAGCTGGATGAGGGTCCTGAGGCTTCAGTGTGTTAGTAGAACAGGTTAGTGAACTCAGCCCCAGCTGGACGAGGGGACTGAGGCTTCAGTGTGTTAGTAGAACAGGTTAGTGAACTCAGCCCCAGCTGGACGAGGGGACTGAGGCTTCAATGTGTTAGTAGAACAGGTTTGTGAACTCAGCCCCAGGACCAGCTGGATGAGGGGACTGAGGCTTCAGTGTGTTAGTAGAACAGGTTAGTGAACTCAGCCCCAGGACCAGCTGGATGAGGGGACTCTTTTCTTTGCTCAGCTCTTGGCATTGCAGGGCTTGGTAATGATAGGAGAGGAGGTCACTGTATTTGAGATGTTTCCAAAATGTAAAACCTTTTTTTAAAGTTTTTATTATTAGTGGATATTGGCCTAATTCTGCCCTGCATCTATTGTTTGTAGTTTTCCTCTGGACATGTAGGAGAATCTTACAGAACTCTGCATGCAGGGTTTCAATTGGGTGTTTGTCCCATTTGGTGAAATCTTGTTTTGCAAGTGGACCCCTCACCTCGCTGCCATAAAGTGCAGTTGGTTCATATGACACATACAATTAGTTTTAGTCACATTTTAATAGGTATTTCAATTTGAATTTGTTTTTTAATGCCGTAGAATGCCCTGCGTGCTTTCTCTCTCAGTTCATGACTGCCTCATTTAGGTGTCCAGTTGAGCTTATTTTTAACCTCATTAATTGTAGTGTTATACAGTACTCTATATATTTAAACCTCAGTAATTGTAGTGTGTACAGTACTCTATATATTTAAACCTCAGTAATTGTAGTGTGTACAGTACTCTATATATTTAAACCTCAGTAATTGTAGTGTGTACAGTACTCTATATATTTAAACCTCAGTAATTGTAGTGTGTACAGTACTCTATATATTTAAACCTCAGTAATTGTAGTGTGTACAGTACTATATATTTAAATATAATTTAAACCTCAGTAATTGTAGTGTGTACAGTACTCTATATATTTAAACCTCAGTAATTGTAGTGTGTACAGTACTCTATATATTTAAACCTCAGTAATTGTAGTGTACAGTACTCTATATATTTAAACAGTACTCTATATATTTAAACCTCAGTAATTGTAGTGTGTACAGTACTCTATATATTTAAACCTCAGTAATTGTAGTGTGTACAGTACTCTATATATTTAAACCTCAGTAATTGTAGTGTGTACAGTACTCTATATATTTAAACCTCAGTAATTGTAGTGTGTACAGTACTCTATATATTTAAACCTCAGTAATTGTAGTGTGTACAGTACTCTATATATTTAAACCTCA
Source organism: Oncorhynchus masou masou (assembly GCF_036934945.1). NCBI lineage: Eukaryota > Metazoa > Chordata > Actinopteri > Salmoniformes > Salmonidae > Oncorhynchus > Oncorhynchus masou. The sequence goes on from NC_088232.1 coordinate 54,839,787, forward strand.
GTAATTGTAGTGTGTACAGTACTCTATATATTTAAACCTCAGTAATTGTAGTGTGTACAGTACTCTATATATTTAAACCTCAGTAATTGTAGTGTGTGTACAGTACTCTATATATTTAAACCTCAGTAATTGTAGTGTGTACAGTACTCTATATATTTAAACCTCAGTAATTGTAGTGTGTACAGTACTCTATATATTTAAACCTCAGTACAGTACTCTATATATTTAAACCTCAGTAATTGTAGTGTGTACAGTACTCTATATATTTAAACCTCAGTAATTAATTGTAGTGTGTACAGTACTCTATATATTTAAACCTCAGTAATTGTAGTGTGTACAGTACTCTATATATTTAAACCTCAGTAATTAATTGTGTACAGTACTCTATATATTTAAACCTCAGTAATTAATTGTAGTGTGTACAGTACTCTATATATTTATACCTCAGTAATTGTAGTGTGTACAGTACTCAGTATATTTTTAAACCTCAGTAATTGTAGTGTGTACAGTACTCTATATATTTATACCTCAGTAATTGTAGTGTGTTACAGTACTCTATATATTTAAACCTCAGTAATTGTAGTGTGTACAGTACTCTATATATTTAAACCTCAGTAATTGTAGTGTGTACAGTACTCTATATATTTAAACCTCAGTAATTAATTGTAGTGTGTACAGTACTCTATATATTTAAACCTCAGTAATTGTAGTGTGTACAGTACTAAACCTCAGTAATTGTAGTGTGTACAGTACTCTACCTCAGTAATTGTAATATATTTAAACCTCAGTAATTGTAGTGTGTACAGTACTCTATATATTTGGTACCAGTTGAGAACTTTGGTCAGGGCCATGTCTCTCTCTCTCTTACTGTCTCTCTCTCTCTTACACAGTTGAGAACTTTGGTCAGGGCCATGTCTCTCTCTCTCTTACTGCCAGGGTCACATCTCCTTGATCTCTGGCTTTCCCTTTTAAAGCCACATTTCTCAGAATAATAGACATTTGGTCCTGGTGACAAATGTCATGTGTTCAGTCCAAGATAAATGGAGAAGTACTTTAAGTCTCTTACTTGAGTCACTATTGCTTCCAGAATCTTGTCACTCACACTCTGTATCAGCTCGTTGTGTGTGCGCTTCCCGAGGTAATGAGCATGTGTCTCTCCATCTTTAATTTTGCTGAGATGATTTTTCCATAACGGGGGTCAAATTTTTTCCATTATCTGGTTGAAAGAGTTTGTCTGATGAACCCCTGAATACGAGGTATCTTTCAGCCAGAGATTTATTAAACGTGTAAGGACATCCCGCCATAGCTTTCTTTAAGCCACATCACAGACAAACTGAATTGTGGTGTCAGGAAAATATACTCACACTCAATGTCAACAAAACTAAGGAGATGATTGTGGACTTCAGGAAACAGCAGAGGGAACACCCCCCTATCCACATCGATGGAACAGTAGTGGAGAGAGTAGCAAGTTTTAAGTTCCTCGGCGTACACATCACAGACAAACTGAATTGGTCCACCCACACAGACAGCATCGTGAAGAAGGCGCAGCAGCGCCTCTTCAACCTCAGGAGGATGAAGAAATTTGGCTTGTCACCAAAAGCACTCACAAACTTCTACAGATGCACAATCGAGAGCATCCTGTCGGGTTGTATCACCGCCTGGTATGGCAACTGCTCCACCCACAACCGTAAGGCTCTCCAGGACACCTACACCACCCGATGTCACAGGAAGGACAAAAAGATCATCAAGGACAGCAACCACACCGAGCCACTGCCTGTTCCCCCCGCTATCATCCAGAAGGCGAGGTCAGTACAGGTGCATCAAAGCTGGGACCGAGAGACTGAAAAACAGCTTCTATCTCAAGGCCATCAGACTGTTAAACAGCCATCACTAACTAACATTGAGTGGCTGCTGCCAACATACTGACCCAAATCTCTGGCCACTTTAATAAATGTAATAAATGGATTTAATAAAAGTATCACTAGTCACTTTAAATGATGCCAATTTAATAGTCTACATGCCCTACATTACTCATCTCATATGTATATACTGTACTCTATACCATCTACTACATCCTCCCTATGCCGCTCGTCCATCACTCATCCATATATTTATATGTACATATTCTCATTCACCCCTTTAGATGTGTGTATTAGGTAGTTGTTGGGAAATTGTTAGATTACTTGTTGGATAATAACCGTCGGAACTAGAATGTGACAAGCATCTTTAACCATTGACGCATTAACATCTGCTAACCATGTGTATGTGACCATTAACATCTGTTAACCATGTGACCAATAACATCTGCTAACCATGTGACCAATAACATCTGCTAACCATGTGACCAATAACATCTGTTAACCATGTGTATGTAACCTATTTACATTTGATTTGATTTGAGCACAAGACTATATGAAAATCTGCATACTGCCTAGTTTCCACTCGGTGCTAGTGGACCATATATATCCTTGCAGTGTAGCCTAGTGGTTAGAGCATTGGACTAGTAACGGAAAGGTTGCAAGTTCAAATCCCCAAGGTAAAAATCTGTCGTTCTGCCCCTGAACAGGCAGTTAACCCACTGTTCCTAGGCCGTCATTGAAAATAAGTATTTGTTCTTAACTGACTTGCCTAGTTAAATAAAGGTATCAAAAAATAAATAAATGTTACCTTTTACATGTTCTTATTGATCTGTACCTCTATCCATTCATAGTTCTGAGTAAGGACCAGTCAACCAGAGATAGGTGGTCTTGTTTCTGTGCAGGGTAGAAGGGGATAGTTGCGTTTCCAGGGGTCAAGTAGTGTGAAAAATAGGGAACAGTGTTTCATCTGGGACTCAGCCTATGTTTGTTTCCAGTGTGTTTATTCAGCTGTGTGTGAGAGATGATAGAGAGAGAGAGATGATGGAGAGAGAGCGATGATAGAGAGAGAGATGAGAGAGAGAGAGAGATAATAGAGAGAGAGAGATGATAGAGAGAGAGAGAGAGAGATGATGATAGAGAGAGAGAGATGATAGAGAGAGATGATGGGGAGAGAGAGAGATGATAGAGAGAGAGAGAGATGATAGAGCGAGAGAGAGATGATAGAGAGAGAGATGATGGAGAGAGAGAGATGATAGAGAGAGAGATGATGGAGAGAGAGAGCGATGATAGAGAGAGAGAGATGATAGAGAGAGAGATGATGGAGAGAGAGAGAGATGATAGAGAGAGAGAGAGATGATGGAGAGAGAGAGATGATAGAGAGAGATGATGGGGAGAGAGAGAGAGAGATGATAGAGAGAGACACTCAAATGAACTATTAATAATTCCCTTGATTTCTTCCCCTCTTCCCTCCTCTCCTCATCCTTTGCTCCTCTTCCCTCCTCTCCTCATCCTCCTCTCCCCTCTTCTCTTCTCACCCACCCCCCTTTTCCTTTCTCCCTCTCTATCTCTCACCATTTCTCCCTCTCTCCATCTCCCTCATTCTCTCTCCTTCTGTTTCTCTCCCACGTTTTCTCCATGCTTGGACGAGCGGACATGCATATTGATGATTGTAACAGGAAAGTTGCTGTGCATGCATGCTGTGCAGTTGAGGAGAGGAGGCGAGGAGGGGTGGGGAGAGGAGGAGAGGAGGGGTGGGGAGAGGAGGAGAGGAGGGGGTGAGGAGAGGACAGGGGGGCGAGGAGAGGGGTGGGGAGAGGAGGAGAGGGAGGGGTGGAGAGGGGGAGAGGAGGCGAGGAGAGGGGTGGGGGAGAGAGGAGATGGGTGGCGAGGGAGAGGGGTGGGGGAGAGAGGAGGAGAGGAGGGGTGGGGAGAGGAGGCGAGGAGGGGTGGGGAGAGGAGGAGAGGGGGGTGGGGAGAGGCGGGGGGGGTGGGGAGAGGAGGAGAGGAGGGGTGGGGGAGGGGAGAGGAGGGGTGGAGAGGAGGGGAGGGGTGGGGAGAGGAGGAGAGGATGCTTGGGGGTGGGGAGAGGAGGCGAGGAGGGGTGGGGAGGAGGAGGAGGGTGGGGAGAGGAGGAGGGGTGGGGGAGGAGAGGAGGGAGAGGAGGGGTGGGGAGAGGAGGAGGCGGGGGAGGAGGAGGGGTGGGGAGGAGGGGTGGGGGAGAGGAGGAGGGGCGGGGTGGGGAGGAGGGGTGGGGGAGGAGGAGAGGAGGGGTGGGGAGAGGAGGAGGAGAGGAGGGGTGGGGAGAGGGGGAGAGGGGTGGGGAGGGAGGAGGGGTGGGGAGGGGTGGGGAGAGGAGGAGAGGAGGGGTGGGGAGAGGAGGCGAGGAGGGGTGGGGAGAGGAGGAGAGGAGATGTAGAGGAGAGGAGCACTGGGCATGGGGATTGGGGGAGAGGATGGTCAGTAAATAACAGCGGTGCCCTGTTCAGACATGATGTATGTGTGCAGTATTGCAGTAAGAAGGTTGACGTCACAGCCACAGGCGCAATGGAAGCTTCCGAACTTTAGATCAAACGCTCCTATATCTGATCTGACAGAACAGCATGTGGGAGAGACTCGTTGAGGTGAAAATGAAGATACAGCAGTGTTCTGTTGTCTTTACGTGTGATCTGGTGTTGTCTCTGTCTCTTCTTCTCTTGTTTCCACCATGTTGTAACGGCAGTGTTCTGTTGTCTTTACGTGTGATTTGGTGTTGTCTCTTCTTCTCTTGTTTCCACCATGTTGTAACGACAGTGCTGTTGTCTTTACGTGTGATCTGGTGTTGTCTCTTCTTCTCTTGTTTCCACCATGTTGTAACGACAGTGTTCTGTTGTCTTTACGTGTGATCTGTGTTGTCTCTGTCTCTTCTTCTCTTGTTTCCACCATGTTGTAACGACAGTGTTCTGTTGTCTTTCGTGTGACATCTGACAGTGTTCTGTTGTCTTTCGTGTGATCTGGTGTTGTCTCTTCTTCTCTTGTTTCATGTTGTCAGTGTTCTGTTGTCTTTACGTGTGATCTGGTGTTGTCTCTTCTTCTCTTGTTTCCACCATGTTTAACGACAGTGTTCTGTTGTCTTTACGTGTGATCTGGTGTTGTCTCTGTCTCTTCTTCTCTTGTTTCCACCATGTTGTAACGACAGTGTTCTGTTGTCTTTACGTGTGATCTGGTGTTGTCTCTTCTTCTCTTGTTTCCACCATGTTGTAACGACAGTGTTCTGTTGTCTTTACGTGTGATCTGGTGTTGTCTCTTCTTCTCTTGTTTCCACCATGTTGTAACGACAGTGTTCTGTTGTCTTTACGTGTGATCTGGTGTTGTCTCTTCTTCTCTTGTTTCCACCATGTTGTAACGACAGTGTTCGTTGTCTTTACGTGTTCTGTTGTCTCTTCTTCTCTTGTTTCATGTTGTTGTTGTCTTTACGTGTGATCTGGTGTTGTCTCTTCTTCTCTTGTTTCTGTGTTCTGTTGTCTTTACGTGTGATCTGGTGTTGTCTCTTCTTCTCTTGTTTCCACCATGTTGTAACGACAGTGTTCTGTTGTCTTTACGTGTGATCTGGTGTTGTCTCTTCTTCTCTTGTTTCCACCATGTTGTAACGACAGTGTTCTGTTGTCTTTACGTGTGATCTGGTGTTGTCTGTTCTTCTCTTGTTTCATGTTTCAGTGTTCTGTTGTCTTTACGTGTGATCTTGTCTCTTCTTCTCTTGTTTCCACCATGTTGTAACTGTTGACAGTGTTCTGTTGTCTTTAGTGTTCTGTTGTGTGATCTGCTGTTGTCTCTTCTTCTCTTGTTTCCACCATGTTGTAACGGCAGTGTTCTGTTGTCTTTACGTGTGATCTGGTGTTGTCTCTTCTTCTCTTGTTTCCACCATGTTGTAACGACAGTGTTCTGTTGTCTTTACGAGTGATCTGGTGTTGTCTCTGTCTCTTCTGCTGTTTCCACCATGTTTTAGTGTAGATGAAAATAGCTTATATATAATATATAAAATATATATAATAACTGATATAATATATAAAGTATTACACACCAAATGTGTCTGATTGATGGCGGGAAAAGAATAGAAAGGAAAAGAGCAGGAAGAGGCATTTTGTTGGCTGCAGTCCAAGTTATGTCTTCTGCTGTCGGCATCCAAAACGTATCCAACTTGGAGGTCAGGATGACAGCAGTGGTGTAGTCTACAGCGATATGGATATCACTTATTATTGATGTCAATCACACTGCTGTGCTCTCATTTAGCTATTTGTGCCTTACGGATTGCGGTTGTTGTGGATGGCTGTTTACAAATCTAAATAATGGTTGAATTCATGAAGTTTAAGCTGCTTATCAATCTGTGCTTTATAATATAATAAATAATATATCCCAGTTTAAATGAGAACTTGTTCTCAACTTGCCTACCTGGTTAAATAAACTCAAACTTACTTAAACTCAGTAAAAAAAAAAGAAAACGTCCGCTCACTGTCAACTGCGTTTATTTTCAGCAAACTTGTCATTTGTAAATATTTGTATGAACATCACAAGATTCAACAACTGAGACAAACTTAACACATTCCACAGACATGTGACTAACAGAAATGGAATAATGTGTTCCTGAACAAAGGGGGGGTCAAAATCAAAAGTAACAGTCAGTATCTGGTGTGGCCACCAGCTGCATTAAGTACTGCAGTGCATCTCCTCCTCATGGACTGCACCAGATTTGCCAGTTCTTGCTGTGAGATGTTACCCCACTCTTCCACGAAGGCACCTGCAAGTTCCCGGACATTTCTGGGGGGAATGGCCCGAGCCCTCACCCTCTGATCCAACAGGTCATAGATGTGCTCAATGGGATTGAGATCTGGGTTCTTCGGTGGCCATGGCAGAACACTGACATTCCTGTCTTGCAGGAAATTGCGCACAGAGCGAGCAGTATGTCATGTTGTCATGCTGGAGGGTCATGTCAGGATTAGCCTTTTATTTATTTATTTATTTATTTAATTAACCTTTATTTAATCAGGTTGGATGGTTGAGAACACCTTTATTTAATCAGGTTGGATGGTTGAGAACACCTTTATTTAATCAGGTTGGATGGTTGAGAACACCTTTATTTAATCAGGTTGGATGGTTGAGAACACCTTTATTTAATCAGGTTGGATGGTTGAGAACACCTTTATTTAACCAGGTAGGCTAGTTGAGAAACTTTATTTAACCTTTATTTAACCAGGTAGGCTAGTTGAGAACACCTTTATTTAACCTGGTAGGCTAGTTGAGAACACCTTTATTTAACCTATGGTTGAGAACACCTTTATTTAACCAGGTAGGCTAGTTGAGAACACCTTTATTTAACCAGGTAGGCTAGTTGAGAACACCTTTATTTAACCAGGTAGGCTAGTTGAGAACACCTTTATTTAACCAGGTAGTTGGCTGAGAACACCTTTATTTAACCAGGTAGGCTAGTTGAGAACACCTTTATTTAACCAGGTAGGCTAGTTGAGAACACCTTTATTTAACCAGGTAGGCTAGTTGAGAACACCTTTATTTAACCAGGTAGGCTAGTTGAGAACACCTTTATTTAACCAGGTAGGCTAGTTGAGAACACCTTTATTTAACCAGGTAGGCTAGTTGAGAACACCTTTATTTAACCAGGTAGGCTAGTTGAGAACACCTTTATTTAACCAGGTAGGCTAGTTGAGAACACCTTTATTTAACCAGGTAGGCTAGTTGAGAACACCTTTATTTAACCAGCTGGACACCTTTATTTAACCAGGTAGGCTAGTTGAGAACACCTTTATTTAACCAGCTGGGAACACCTTTAGTGAGGCTAACACCTTTATTTAACCAGGTAGGCTAGTTGAGAACACCTTTATTTAACCAGCTAGTTGAGAACACCTTTATTTAACCAGGTAGGCTAGTTGAGAACACCTTTATTTAACCAGGTAGGATGGTTGAGAACACCTTTATTTAACCAGGTAGGCTAGTTGAGAACACCTTTATTTTATGGTTGAGAACACCAGGTAGGCTAGTTGAGAACACCTTTATTTAACCAGCTGGGCTAGTGAGAACACCTTTATTTAAACTGAATACCTTATTTAACCAGGTAGGCTAGTTGAGGACACCTTTATTTAACCAGGTAGGCTAGTTGAGAACACCTTTATTTAACCAGCTGGGCAAGTTGAGAACAAGTTCTCATTTACAATTGCGACCTGGCCAAGATAAAGCAAAGCAGTTCGACACATACAACGACACAGAGTTACACATGGAGTAAAACAAACATACAGTCAATGATACAGTATAAACAAGTCTATATACGATGTGAGAAAATGAGGTGAGATAAGGGAGGTAAAGGCAAAAAAAAGGCCATGGTGGCAAAGTAAATACAATATAGCAAGTAAAACACTGGAATGTTAGATTTGCAATGGAAGAAAGTGCAAATTAGAAATAAAAATATTGGGGTGCAAAGGAGCAAAATAAATTAATTAATTAAATACACTAGGGAAAGAGGTAGTTGTTTGGGCTAAATTATAGGTGGGCTATGTACAGGTGCAGTAATCTGTGAGCTGCTCTGACAGTTGGTGCTTAAAGCTAGTGAGGGAGATAAGTGTTTCCAGTTTCAGAGATTTTTGTAGTTCGTTCCAGTCATTGGCAGCAGAGAACTGGAAGGAGAGGCGGCCAAAGAAATAATTGGTTTTGGGGGTGACAAGAGAGATATACCTGCTGGAGCGTGTGCTACAGGTGGGAGATGCTATGCTGACCAGCGAGCTGAGATAAAGGGGGACTTTACCTAGCAGGGTCTTGTAGATGACATGGAGCCTGTGGGTTTGGCGATGAGTATGAAGCGAGGGCCAGCCAACGAGAGCGTACAGGTCGCAATGGTGGGTAGTATATGGGGCTTTGGTGACAAAATGGATTGCACTGTGATAGACTGCATCCAATTTGTTGAGTAGGGTATTGGAGGCTATTTTGCAAATGACATCGCCAAAGACGAGGATTGGTAGGATGGTCAGTTTTACAAGGGTATGTTTGGCAGCATGAGTGAAGGATGCTTTGTTGCAAAATAGGAAGCCAATTCTAGATTTAACTTTGGATTGGAGATGTTTGATATGGGTCTGGAAGGAGAGTTTACAGTCTAACCAGACACCTAAGTATTTGTAGTTGTCCACGTATTCTAAGTCAGAGCCGTCCAGAGTAGTGATGTTGGACAGGCGGGCAGGTGCGGGTAGCGATCGTTTGAAGAGCATGCATTTAGTTTTACTTGTAATTAAGAGCAATTGGAGGCCACGGAAGGAGAGTTGTATGGCATTGAAGCTTGCCTGGAGGGTTGTTAACACAGTGTCCAAAGAAGGGCCAGAAGTATACAGAATGGTGTCGTCTGCGTAGAGGTGGATCAGAGACTCACCAGCAGCAAGAGCGACCTCATTGATGTATACAGAGAAGAGAGTTGTTCCAAGAATTGAACCCTGTGGCACCCCCATAGAGACTGCCAGAGGTCCGGACAGCAGACCCACCGATTTGACACACTGAACTCTATCAGAGAAGTAGTTGGCGAACCAGGCGAAGCAATCATTTGAGAAACCAAGGCTGTCGAGTCTGCCGATGAGGAAATGGTGATTGACAGAGTCGAAAGCCTTGGCCAGATCAATGAATACGGCTGCACAGTAATGTTTCTTATCGATGGCGGTTAAGATATCGTTTAGGACCTTGAGCGTGGCTGAGATGCACCCATGACCAGCTCTGAAACCAGATTGCATAGCAGAGAAGGTATGGTGAGATTCGAAATGGTCGGTAATCTGTTGACTTGCCTTTCAAAGACCTTAGAAAGGCATGGTAGGTAAGATATAATTCTGTAGCAGTTTGGGTCAAGAGTGTCCCCCCCTTTGGGGGATGACCGCAGCTACTTTCCAATCTTTGGGAATCTCAGACGACACAAAAGAGAGGTTGAACAGGCTAGTAATAGGGGTGGCAACAATTTCGGCAGATAATTTTAGAAAGAAAGGGTCCAGATTGTCTAGCCCGGCTGATTTGTAGGGGAGAAATGGGGAAGGCTTGGGCGAGTTGCTGTGGGGGGTGCAGTGCTGTTGACCGGGGTAGGAGTAGCCAGGTGGAAAGCATGGCCAGCCGTAGAAAAATGCTTATTGAAATTCTCAATTATGGTGGATTTATCAGTGGTGACAGTGTTTCCTATCTTCAGTGCAGTGGGCAGCTGGGAGGAGGTGTTCTTATTCTCCATGGACTTTACAGTGTCTCAGAACTTTTTTGAGTTAGTGTTGCAGGAAGCAAATTTCTGCTTGAAAAAGCTAGCCTTGGCTTTTCTAACTGCCTGTGTATAATGGTTTCTAGCTTCCCTGAACAGCTGCATATCACGGGGGCTGTTCGATGCTAATGCAGAACGCCATAGGATGTTTTTGTGTTGGTTAAGGGCAGTCAGGTCTGGGGAGAACCAAGGGCTATATCTGTTCCTGGTTCTAAATTTCTTGAATGGGGCATGTTTATTTAAGATGGTTAGGAAGGCATTTAAAAAAAATATCCAGGCATCCTCTAGGTCGATTAGAAAGGCCTGCTCGCTGAAGTGTTTCAGGGAGCGTTTGACAGTGATGAGTGGAGATCGTTTGACCGCTGACCCATTACGGATGCAGGCAATGAGGCAGTGATCGCTGTGATCTTGGTTGAAGACAGCAGAGGTGTATTTAGAGGGCAAGTTGGTTAGGATGATATCTATGAGGGTGCCCTTGTTTAAGGCTTTTGGGAGGTACCTGGTAGGTTCATTGATAATTTGTGTGAGATTGAGGGCATCAAGTTTAGATTCTAGGATGGCTGGGGTGTTAAGCATGTTCCAGTTTAGGTCGCCTAGCTGCACGAGCTCTGAAGATAGATGGGGGGCAATCAGTTCACATATGGTGTCCAGAGCACAGCTGGGGGCAGAGGGTGGTCTATAGCAGGCGGCAACGGTGAGAGACTTGTTTTTAGAGAGGTTGATTTTTGAAAGTAGAAGTTCAAATGGTTTGGGTACAGACCTGGATAGTAGGACAGAACTCTGCAGGCTATCTTTGCAGTAGATTGCAACACCGCCCCCTTTGGCAGTTCTATCTTGTCTGAAAATGTTAGGGATGAAGATTTAGTTTGGAATGAAAATTTCAGAATTTTTGGTGGTTTTCCTAAGCCAGGATTCAGACACAGCTAGAAAATCCGGGTCGGCAGTGTGTGCTAAAGCAGTGAATAGAACAAACTTAGGGAGGAGGCTTCTAATGTTAACATGCATTAAACCAAGGCCATTACGGTTACAGAAGTCGTCAAAAGAGAGCGCCTAGGGAATAGGAGTGGAGCTAGGCACTGCAGGGCCTGGATTCACCTCTACATCGCCAGAGGAACAGAGGAGGAGTAGAATAAGGGTGCGGCTAAAAGCAATAAGAATTGGTCGTCTAGAACGTCTGGAACAGAGAGTGAAAGGAGGTTTCTGGGGGCGATAAAATAGCATCAAGGTATAATGTACAGACAAAGGTATGGTAGGATGTGAATACAGTGGAGGTAAACCTAGGTATTGAGTGATGAAGAGAGAGATATTGTCTCTAGAAATAGCATTGAAACCAGGAGATGTCATTGCATGTGTGGGTGGTGGAACTAATAGGTTGGATAAGGTATAGTGAGCAGGACTAGAGGCTCTACAGTGAAATAAGCCAATAAACACTAACCAGAACAGCAATGGACAAGGCGTATTGACATTAAGGAGAGGCATGCTTAGTCGAGTGATCAAAAGGGTCCAGTGAGTAGAGAGGTTGGTTGGGGGTCACAGCGATTTAGACAGCTAGCCAGGCCATCGGTAGCAAGCTAGCATAGGATGGAGGTCTGTTATTAGCCACCTCTTGCGTTCCGTCAGTAGATTAGTGGGGTTCCGTGTGGTAGAGGGGATTAATCCAAATCACACAACAACAAAAAACAAACAATAGATATAGTTATAGAGGCCCAAGAAGAAAAAAAATAAAAATAATAATAAATAAAAAAAATGTCCGATTGTCTATTCAGATAGCAGCCGATAAGACAGCTAACGGTTAGCGGGCCGCAGATGGGCGTTAGGTAACGTCTCGACGGAGGAGCCAGGAGGATAACTCCTTCGGGTAGATAACGTCGGCAGTCCAGTTGTGAAGGCCCGGTGGGGCTTCGCGTAGGCAGTTTAACGGGTCCGGATAGGTGATTGCAGCCCAGGAGTGATTGATGGAACTCTTCAGCTCCGGAACAACCGATGGTTTGCTCTGGAATCGATGAAAGCCGATAGTCACACGGATAGCAGCTAGCTAGCTGTGAGATCCAGGTATGAATGCCCAGAGTTAGCGGTTGAAATCCAGGGACATGGAGAGAAAAATTGGTCCGGTATGTTCCGTTCCGAGCTGCGCCGTACAAAACTGCCGATAGATTTTCAAGCTAAAGGGTAGCTGATGACCACAAACCGTGGTTAGCTGAATACTAACGATTTGCCAGTAAAGAAGCTAACTAGCTTCTGATTAGCTTCTGGATTAGCTTCTGGCTAGCTCCTGGCTAGCTTCTGGCTAGTTTCTGGCTAGCTCCTGG
>NC_088232.1:54852708-54859897 GCF_036934945.1 Oncorhynchus masou masou
ATTGCTGTACAGTACTCTATATATTTATACCTCAGTAATTGTAGTGTGTACAGTACTCTATATATTTAAACCTCAGTGGTATAGATATGTACAGTGTGTACTAGTACTCTATATACTTCAAACGTAATTAGTGTGTAACGCAGTACTCTATATATTTAAACCTCAGTAATTAATTGTGTACAGTACTCTATATATTTAAACCTCAGTAATTAATTGTAATGTGTACAGTACTCTATATATTTATACCTCAGTAATTGTAGTGTGTACAGTACTCTATATTTTTAAACCTCAGTAATTGTAGTGTGTACAGTACTCTATATATTTATACCTCAGTAATTGTAGTGTGTTCAGTACTCTATATATTTAAACCTCAGTAATTGTAGTGTGTACAGTACTCTATATATTTAAACCTCAGTAATTGTAGTGTGTACAGTACTCTATATATTTAAACCTCAGTAATTAATTGTAGTGTGTGCAGTACTCTATATATTTAAACCTCAGTAATTGTAGTGTGTACAGTACTCTATATATTTAAACCTCAGTAATTGTAGTGTGTACAGTACTCTATATATTTGGTACCAGTTGAGAACTTTGGTCAGGGCCATGTCTCTCTCTCTCTTACTGTCTCTCTCTCTCTTACACAGTTGAGAACTTTGGTCAGGGCCATGTCTCTCTCTCTCTTACTGCCAGGGTCACATCTCCTTGATCTCTGGCTTTCCCTTTTAAAGCCACATTTCTCAGAATAATAGACATTTGGTCCTGGTGACAAATGTCATGTGTTCAGTCCTAGATAAATGGAGAAGTACTTTAAGTCTCTTACTTGAGTCACTATTGCTTCCAGAATCTTGTCACTCACACTCTGTATCAGCTCGGTGTGTGTCAGCGCTCTCCTGAGGTAATGAGCATGTGTCTCTCCATCTTTAATTTTGCTGAGAGGATTTTTCCATAACGGGGTCAAATTTTTTCCATTATCTGGTTGAAAGAGTTTGTCTGATGAACCCCTGAATACTGAGGTATCTTTCAGCCAGAGATTTATTAAACGTGTAAGGACATCCCGCCATAGCTTTCTTTCAGCCACATCACAGACAAACTGAATTGTGGTGTCAGGAAAAATATACTCACACTCAATGTCAACAAAACTAAGGAGATGATTGTGGACTTCAGGGAAACAGCAGAGGGAACACCCCTATCCACATCGATGGAACATGTAGTGGAGAGAGTAGCAAGTTTTAAGTTCCTCGGCATACACATCACAGACAAACTGAATTGGTCCACTCACACAGACAGCATCGTGAAGAAGGCGCAGCAGCGCCTCTTCAACCTCAGGAGGATGAAGAAATTTGGCTTGTCACCAAAAGCACTCACAAACTTCTACAGATGCACAATCGAGAACATCCTGTCGGGCTGTATCACCGCCTGGTATGGCAACTGCTCCACCCACAACCGTAAGGCTCTCCAGGACACCTACACCACCCGATGTCACAGGAAGGACAAAAAGATCATCAAGGACAGCAGCCACACCGAGCCACTGCCTGTTCCCCCCGCTATCATCCAGAAGGCGAGGTCAGTACAGGTGCATCAAAGCTGGGACCGAGAGACTGAAAAACAGCTTCTATCTCAAGGCCACCAGACTGTTAAACAGCCATCACTAACTAACATTGAGTGGCTGCTGCCAACATACTGACCCAAATCTCTGGCCACTTTAATAAATGTAATAAATGGATTTAATAAAAGTATCACTAGTCACTTTAAATGATGCCAATTTAATAGTCTACATGCCCTACATTACTCATCTCATATGTATATACTGTACTCTATACCATCTACTACATCCTCCCTATGCCGCTCGGCCAACGCTCATCCATATATTGATATGTACATATTCTCATTCACCCCTTTAGATGTGTGTGTATTAGGTAGTTGTTGGGAAATTGTTAGATTACTTGTTGGATATTACTACACCGTCGGAACTAGAAGCACAAGCATTTCGGCTACATTCGCATTAACATCTGCTAACCATGTGTATGTGACCATTAACATCTGTTAACCATGTGACCAATAACATCTGCTAACCATGTGACCAATAACATCTGCTAACCATGTGACCAATAACATCTGTTAACCATGTGTATGTAACCTAATTTACATTTGATTTGATTTGAGCACAAGACTATATGAAAATCTGCATACTGCCTAGTTTCCACTCGGTGCTAGTGGACCATATATATCCTTGCAGTGTAGCCTAGTGGTTAGAGCATTGGACTAGTAACGGAAAGGTTGCAAGTTCAAATCCCCAAAGGTAAAAATCTGTCGTTCTGCCCCTGAACAGGCAGTTAACCCACTGTTCCTAGGCCGTCATTGAAAATAAGTATTTGTTTCTTAACTGACTTGCCTAGTTAAATAAAGAGTATCAAAAAATAAATAAATGTTACCTTTTACATGTTCTTATTGATCTGTACCTCTATCCATTCATAGTTCTGAGTAAGGACCAGTCAACCAGAGATAGGTGGTCTTGTTTCTGTGCAGGGTAGAAGGGGATAGTTGCGTTTCCAGGGGTCAAGTAGTGTGAAAAATAGGGAACAGTGTTTCATCTGGGACTCAGCCTATGTTTGTTTCCAGTGTGTTTATTCAGCTGTGTGTGAGAGATGATAGAGAGAGAGATGATGGAGAGAGAGAGAGATCATAGAGAGAGAGATGATGGAGAGAGAGAGAGATGATAGAGAGAGATGATGGGGAGAGAGAGAGATGATGGGGAGAGAGAGAGATGATAGAGAGAGAGAGAGATGATAGAGAGAGAGAGATGATAGAGAGAGACACTCAAATGAACTCGTAATAATTCCCTTGATTTCTTCCCCTCTCCCCTCCTCTCCTCATCCTTTGCTCCTCTCCCCTCTTCTCTTCTCACCCACCCCCCTTTTCCTTTCTCCCTCTCTATCTCTCACCATTTCTCCCTCTCTCCATCCCCCTCATTCTCTCTCCTTCTGCTTCTCTCCCACGTTTTCTCCATGCTTGGACGAGCGGACATGCATATTGATGATTGTAACAGGAAAGTTGCTGTGCATGCATGCTGTGCAGTTGAGGAGAGGAGGCGAGGAGGGTGGGGGAGAGGAGGAGAGGTGGGGAGAGGAGAGGGAGGGGAGGAGGAGGCGAGGAGGGTGGGGAGAGGAGGAGAGGAGGGGTGGGGAGAGGAGGCGGGAGGGAGGGGTGGGGAGAGGGAGGAGAGGAGGGGGTGGGGGAGAGGAGGCGAGGAGGGGTGGGGAGAGGAGGCGAGGAGGGGTGGGGAGAGGAGGAGGCGGGGTGGGGAGAGGAGGCGAGGAGGGGTGGGGGAGAGGAGGCGAGGAGGGGTGGGGAGAGGAGGAGAGGAGGGGTGGGGAGAGGAGGAGAGGAGGGGTGGGGGAGAGGAGGAGAGAGGAGGGGTGGGGGGAGAGGGAGGGAGAGGAGGGGGGTGGGGAGAGGAGGCGAGGAGGGGGTGGGGAGAGGAGGAGAGGAGGGGGTGGGGAGGGAGGAGGAGGGGGGAGAGGGCGAGGAGGGTGGGGAGAGGAGGAGGGGAGGGGTGGGGAGAGGAGGAGAGGAGGGGTGGGGAGAGGAGGAGAGGAGGGGTGGGGAGAGGAGGAGAGGAGGGGTGGGGAGAGGAGGAGAGGAGGGGTGGGGAGAGGAGGCGAGGAGGGGTGGGGAGGAGGAGAGGAGATGTAGAGGAGAGGAGCACTGGGCATGGGGATTGGGGGAGAGGATGGTCAGTAAATAACAGCGGTGCCCTGTTCAGACATGATGTATGTGTGCAGTATTGCAGTAAGAAGGTTGACGTCACAGCCACAGGCGCAATGGAAGCTTCCGAACTTTAGATCAAACGCTCCTATATCTGATCTGACAGAACAGCACGTGGGAGAGACTCATTGAGGTGAAAATGAAGATACAGCAGTGTTCTGTTGTCTTTACGTGTGATCTGCTGTTGTCTCTTACGTGTGATCTGGTGTTGTCTCTGTCTCTTCTTCTCTTGTTTCCACCATGTTGTAACGACAGTGTTCTGTTGTCTTTACGTGCAGGACTTGGTGTTGTCTTTCTTCTTGTTTCCACCATGTTGCAAACGACAGTGTTCTGTTGTCTTTTACTGAGTGATCTGGTGCTGTTCTGACTTCTTCTTCTCTTGTTTCCACCATGTTCTAACGACAGTGTTCTGTTGTCTTTACGTGTGATCTGGTGTTGTTCTTCTTCTCTTGTTTCCACCATGTTGTAACGACAGTGTTCTGTTGTCTTTACGTGTGATCTGGTGTTGTCTCTGTCTCTTCTTCTCTTGTTTCCACCATGTTGTAACGACAGTGTTCTGTTGTCTTTACGTGTGATCTGGTGTTGTCTCTTCTTCTCTTGTTTCCACCATGTTGTAACGACAGTGTTCTGTTGTCTTTACGTGTGATCTGGTGTTGTCTCTGTCTCTTCTTCTCTTGTTTCCACCATGTTGTAACGACAGTGTTCTGTTGTCTTTACGTGTGATCTGGTGTTGTCTCTTCTTCTCTTGTTTCCACCATGTTGTAACGACAGTGTTCTGTTGTCTTTACGTGTGATCTGGTGTTGTCTCTCTTCTCGTTTCCACCATGTTGTAACGACAGTGTTCTGTTGTCTTTACGTGTGATCTGGTGTTGTTCTCTTCTTCTCTTGTTTCCACCATGTTGTAACGACAGTGTTCTGTTGTCTTTACGTGTGATCTGGTGTTGTCTCTTCTTCTCTTGTTTCCACCATGTTGTAACGACAGTGTTCTGTTGTCTTTACGTGTGATCTGGTGTTGTCTCTGTCTCTTCTCTTGTTTCCACCATGTTGTAACGACAGTGTTCTGTTGTCTTTACGTGTGATCTGGTGTTGTCTCTTCTTCTCTTGTTTCCACCATGTTGTAACGACAGTGTTCTGTTGTCTTTACGTGTGATCTGGTGTTGTCTCTTCTTCTCTTGTTTCCACCATGTTGTAACGGCAGTGTTCTGTTGTCTTTACGTGTGATCTGGTGTTGTCTCTTCTTCTCTTGTTTCCACCATGTTGTAACGACAGTGTTCTGTTGTCTTTACGTGTGATCTGGTGTTGTCTCTGTCTCTTCTTCTCTTGTTTCCACCATGTTGTAACGACAGTGTTCTGTTGTCTTTACGTGTGATCTGGTGTTGTCTCTTCTTCTCTTGTTTCCACCATGTTGTAACGACAGTGTTCTGTTGTCTTTACGTGTGATCTGGTGTTGTCTCTTCTTCTCTTGTTTCCACCATGTTGTAACGACAGTGTTCTGTTGTCTTTACGTGTGATCTGGTGTTGTCTCTCTTCTTCTCTTGTTTCCACCATGTTGTAACGACAGTGTTCTGTTGTCTTTACGTGTGATCTGGTGTT
Organism: Oncorhynchus masou masou; assembly: GCF_036934945.1. Taxonomy (NCBI): domain Eukaryota; kingdom Metazoa; phylum Chordata; class Actinopteri; order Salmoniformes; family Salmonidae; genus Oncorhynchus; species Oncorhynchus masou. Next base: position 54,858,067 of record NC_088232.1, read on the forward strand.
GTTTCTTCTCTTGTTTCCACCATGTTGTAACGGCAGTGTTCTGTTGTCTTTACGAGTGATCTGGTGTTGTCTCTGTCTCTTCTGCTGTTTCCACCATGTTTTAGTGTAGATGAAAATAGCTTATATATAATATATAAAATATATATAATAACTGATATAATATATAAAGTATAAAGTATGACACACCAAATGTGTCTGATGGATGGCGGGAAAAGAATAGAAAGGAAAAGAGCAGGAAGAGGCATTTTGTCGGCTGCAGTCCAAGTTATGTCTTCTGCTGTCGGCATCCAAAACTTATCCAACTTGGAGGTCAGGATGACAGCAGAGGTGTAGTCTACAGCGATACGGATATCACTTATTATTGATGTCAATCACACTGCTGCGCTCTCATTTAGCTATTTGTGCCTTACGGATTGCGGTTGTTGTGGATGGCTGTTTACAAATCTAAATAATGGTTGAATTCATGAAGTTTAAGCTGCTTATCAATCTGTGCTTTATCTTGGCCAGGTCGCAGTTGTAAATGAGAACTTGTTCTCAACTTGCCTACCTGGTTAAATAAACTCAAACTTACTTAAACTCAGTAAAAAAAAAAGAAAACGTCCGCTCACTGTCAACTGCGTTTATTTTCAGCAAACTTGTCATTTGTAAATATTTGTAGGAACATGACAAGATTCAACAACTGAGACAAACTTAACAAGTTCCACAGACATGTGACTAACAGAAATGGAATAATGTGTCCCTGAACAAAGAGGGGGTCAAAATCAAAAGTAACAGTCAGTAGTCTGGTGTGGCCACCAGCTGCATTAAGTACTGCAGTGCATCTCCTCCTCATGGACTGCACCAGATTTGCCAGTTCTTGCTGTGAGATGTTACCCCACTCTTCCACGAAGGCACCTGCAAGTTCCCGGACATTTCTGGGGGGAATGGCCCTAGCCCTCACCCTCTGATCCAACAGGTCATAGATGTGCTCAATGGGATTGAGATCTGGGTTCTTCGGTGGCCATGGCAGAACACTGACATTCCTGTCTTGCGGGAAATTGCGCACAGAGCGAGCAGTATGGCTGGTGGCATTGTCATGCTGGAGGGTCATGATGAGCCTTTTATTTATTTATTTAATTATTTAATTAACCTTTATTTAACCAGGTTGGATGGTTGAGAACACCTTTATTTAACCAGGTTGGATGGTTGAGAACACCTTTATTTAACCAGGTTGGATGGTTGAGAACACCTTTATTTAACCAGGTTGGATGGTTGAGAACACCTTTATTTAACCAGGTTGGATGGTTGAGAACACCTTTATTTAACCAGGTAGGCTAGTTGAGAACACCTTTATTGAACCAGGTAGGCTAGTTGAGAACACCTTTATTTAACCTGGTAGGCTAGTTGAGAACACCTTTATTTAACCAGGTAGGCTAGTTGAGAACACCTTTATTTAACCAGGTAGGCTAGTTGAGAACACCTTTATTTAACCAGGTAGGCTAGTTGAGAACACCTTTATTTAACCAGGTAGGCTAGTTGAGAACACCTTTATTTAACCAGGTGGGCTAGTTGAGAACACCTTTATTTAACCAGGTAGGCTAGTTGAGAACACCTTTATTTAACCAGGTAGGCTAGTTGAGAACACCTTTATTTAACCAGGTAGGCTAGTTGAGAACACCTTTATTTAACCAGGTAGGCTAGTTGAGAGACACCTTTATTTAACCAGGTAGGCTAGTTGAGAACACCTTTATTTAACCAGGTAGGCTAGTTGAGAACACCTTTATTTAACCAGCTGGGCGAGTTGAGAACACCTTTATTTAACCAGCTGGGCGAGTTGAGAACACCTTTATTT
>NC_088232.1:54859997-54954997 GCF_036934945.1 Oncorhynchus masou masou
TGTCATAATATAAAATAGACAGTAGATCGAGCTGGTCTGTCATAATATAATAGAGACCGTAGATCTTGCTGGTCTGTCATAATATAATAGAGACAGTAGATCTAGCTGGTCTGTCATGGTCTGTCATAATATAATAGACAGAGATCATAATAGATCTCTAGCTGGTCTGTCATAATATAATAGAGACAGTAGATCTAGCTGGTCTGTCATAGATCTCGCTGGTCTGTCATATAATAGAGACAGTAGATCAAGCTGGTCTGTCATAATATAATAGAGACAGTAGATCTAGCTGGTCTGTCATAATATAATAGAGACAGTAGATCTAGCTGGTCTGTCATAATATAATAGAGACAGTAGATCTAGCTGGTCTGTCATAATATAATAGAGACAGTAGATCTAGCTGGTCTGTCATAATATAATAGAGACAGTAGATCTAGCTGGTCTGTCATAATATAATAGAGACAGTAGATCTAGCTGGTCTGTCATAATATAATAGAGACATAGAGACAGCAGATCTAGCTGGTCTGTCATAATATAATAGAGACAGTAGATCTAGCTGGTCTGTCATAATATAATAGAGACAGTAGATCTTGCTGGTCTGTCATAATATAATAGAGACAGTAGATCTAGCTGGTCTGTCATAATATAATAGAGACAGTAGATCTAGCTGGTCTGTCATAATATAATAGAGACAGTAGATCTAGCTGGTCTGTCATAATATAATAGACAGTAGAGACATATAGATCTATCTAGCTGGTCTGTCATAATATAATAGAGACAGTAGATCTAGCTGGTCTGTCATAATATAATAGAGACAGTAGATCTAGCTGGTCTGTCATAATATAATAGAGAGACAGTAGATCTAGCTGGTCTGTCATAATATAATAGAGACAGTAGAGATAATATAATAGAGACAGTAGATCTAGCTGGTCTGTCATAATATAATAGAGACAGTAGATCTAGCTGGTCTGTCATAATATAATCTAGAGACAGATAGATAATATAATAGAGACAGTAGATCTAGCTGGTCTGTCATAATATAATAGAGACAGTAGATCTAGCTGGTCTGTCATAATATAATAGAGACAGTAGATCTAGCTGGTCTGTCATAATATAATAGAGACAGTAGATCTAGCTGGTCTGTCATAATATAATAGAGACAGTAGATCTAGCTGGTCTGTCATAATATAATAGAGACAGTAGAGACAGTAGATCTAGCTGGTCTGTCATAATATAATAGAGACAGTAGATCTAGCTGGTCTGTCATAATATAATAGAGACAGTAGATCTAGCTGGTCTGTCATAATATAATAGAGACAGTAGATCTAGCTGGTCTGTCATAATATAATAGAGTCTGTCAGACAGTAGATCTAGCTGGTCTGTCATAATATAATAGAGACAGTAGATCTAGCTGGTCTGTCATAATATAATAGAGACAGTAGATCTAGCTGGTCTGTCATAATATAATAGAGACAGTAGATCTAGCTGGTCTGTCATAATATAATAGAGACAGTAGATCTAGCTGGTCTGTCATAATATAATAGAGACAGTAGTGACAGTAGATCTAGCTGGTCTGTCATAATATAATAGAGACAGTAGATCTAGCTGGTCTGTCATAATATAATAGAGACAGCAGATCTAGCTGGTCTGTCATAGTATATCTAGCTGGTCTGTCATAATATAATAGAGACAGTAGATCTAGCTGGTCTGTCATAATATAATAGAGACAGTAGATCTAGCTGGTCTGTCATAATATAATAGAGACAGTAGATCTAGCTGGTCTGTCATAATATAATAGAGACAGTAGATCTAGCTGGTCTGTCATAATATAATAGAGACAGTAGATCTGGTCTGTCTGGTCTGTCATAATATAATAGAGACAGTAGATCTAGCTGGTCTGTCATAATATAATAGAGACAGTAGATCTTGCTGGTCTGTCATAATATAATAGAGACAGTAGATCTAGCTGGTCTGTCATAATATAATAGAGACAGTAGATCTAGCTGGTCTGTCATAATATAATAGAGACAGTAGATCTAGCTGGTCTGTCATAATATAATAGATCTAGATAATATAGATCTAGCTGGTCTGTCATAATATAATAGAGACAGTAGATCTAGCTGGTCTGTCATAATATAATAGAGACAGTAGATCTAGCTGAGACAGTCTGTCATATATATAATAGAGACAGTAGATCTAGCTGGTCTAGCTGGTCTGTCATAATATAATAGAGACAGTAGATCTAGCTGGTCTGTCATAATATAATAGAGACAGTAGATCTAGCTGGTCTGTCATAATATAATAGAGACAGTAGATCTAGCTGGTCTGTCATAATATAATAGAGACAGATAGCTGGTCTGTCATAATATAATAGAGACAGTAGATCTGGTCTGTCAATATAATAGAGACAGTAGATCTAGCTGGTCTGTCATAATATAATAGAGACAGTAGATCTAGCTGGTCTGTCATAATATAGTAGATATAATATAATAGAGACAGTAGATCTAGCTGGTCTGTCATAATATAATAGAGACAGTAGATAATAGCTGGTCTGTCATAATATAATAGAGACAGTAGATCTAGCTGGTCTGTCATAATATAATAGAGACAGAGAATATAATAGAGACAGTAGATCTAGCTGGTCTGTCATAATATAATAGAGACAGTAGATCTAGCTGGTCTGTCATAATATAATAGAGACAGTAGATCTAGCTGGTCTGTCATAATATAATAGAGACAGTAGATCTAGCTGGTCTGTCATATATATAACAGTAGATATAGCTGGTCTGTCATAATATAATAAAGACATAGATCTAGCTGGTCTGTCATAATATAATAGAGACAGTAGATCTTGCTGGTCTGTCATAATATAATAGAGACAGTAGATCTAGCTGGTCTGTCATAATATAATAGAGACAGTAGATCTAGCTGGTCTGTCATAATATAATAGAGACAGTAGATCTAGCTGGTCTGTCATAATATAATAGAGACAGTAGATCTAGCTGGTCTGTCATAATATAATAGAGACAGTAGATCTAGCTGGTCTGTCATAATATAATAGAGACAGTAGATCTAGCTGGTCTGTCATAATATAATAGAGACAGTAGATCTAGCTGGTCTGTCATAATATAATAGAGACAGTAGATCTAGCTGGTCTGTCATAATAATATAATAGAGACACAGTAGATCTAGCTGGTCTGTCATATATATAATAGAGACAGTAGATCTAGCTGGTCTGTCATAATATAATAGAGACAGTAGATCTAGCTGGTCTGTCATAATATAATAGAGACAGTAGATCTAGCTGGTCTGTCATAATATAATAGAGACAGTAGATCTAGCTGGTCTGTCATAGGATAGAGACAGTAGATCTAGCTGGTCTGTCATAATAGAGACAGTAGATCTAGCTGGTCTGTCATAATATAATAGAGACAGTAGATCTAGCTGGTCTGTCATAATATAATAGAGACAGTAGATCTAGCTGGTCTGTCATAATATAATAGAGACAGTAGATCTAGCTGGTCTGTCATAATATAATAGAGACAGTAGATCTAGCTGGTCTGTCATAATATAATAGAGACAGTAGATCTAGCTGGTCTGTCATAATATAATAGAGACAGTAGATCTAGCTGGTCTGTCATAATATAATAGAGACAGTAGATCTAGCTGGTCTGTCATAATATAATAGAGACAGTAGATCTAGCTGGTCTGTCATAATATAATAGAGACAGTAGATCTAGCTGGTCTGTAATAGACATAATATAATAGAGACAGTAGATCTTGCTGGTCTGGCTGGTCTGTCATAATATAATAGAGACAGTAGATCTAGCTGGTCTGTCATAATATAATAGAGACAGGTCTGTCATAATATCTAGCTGGTCTGTCATAATATAATAGAGAGACAGTAGATCTAGCTGGTCTGTCATAATATAATAGAGACAGTAGATCTAGCTGGTCTGTCATAATATAATAGAGACAGTAGATCTAGCTGGTCTGTCATAATATAATAGAGACAGTAGATCTAGCTGGTCTGTCATAATATAATAGAGAGATCAGCTGGTCTGTCATAATATAATAGAGACAGTAGATCTAGCTGGTCTGTCATAATATAATAGAGAGATCAGTAGATCTAGATCTAGCTGGTCTGTCATAATATAATAGAGACAGTAGATCTAGCTGGTCTGTCATAATATAATAGAGACAGTAGATCTAGCTGGTCTGTCATAATATAATAGAGACAGTAGATCTAGCTGGTCTGTCATAATATAATAGAGACAGTAGATCTAGCTGGTCTGTCATAATATAATAGAGACAGTAGATCTAGCTGGTCTGTCATAATATAATAGAGACAGTAGATCTAGCTGGTCTGTCATAATATAATAGAGACAGTAGATCTTAGCTGGTCTGTCATAATATAATAGAGACAGTAGATCTAGCTGGTCTGTCATAATATAATAGAGACAGTAGAGATCTAGCTGGTCTGTCATAATATAATAGAGACAGTAGATCTAGCTGGTCTGTCATAATATAATAGAGACAGTAGATCTAGCTGGTCTGTCATAATATAATAGAGACAGTAGATCTAGCTGGTCTGTCATAATATAATAGAGAGACAGTAGATCTAGCTGGTCTGTCATAATATAATAGAGACAGTAGATCTGGTCTGTCATAATATAATAGAGACAGTAGATCTGGTCTGTCATAATATAATAGAGACAGTAGATCTAGCTGGTCTGTCATAATATAATAGAGACAGTATAATATAATCTAGATCTAGCTGGTCTGTCATAATATAATAGAGACAGTAGATCTAGCTGGTCTGTCATAATATATATAGAGACAGTAGATCTAGCTGGTCTGTCATAATATAATAGAGACAGTAGATCTAGCTGGTCTGTCATAATATAATAGAGACAGTAGATCTAGCTGGTCTGTCATAATATAGAGACAGTAGATCTAGACATAATATAATAGAGACAGTAGATCTAGCTGGTCTGTCATAATATAATAGAGACAGTAGATCTAGCTGGTCTGTCATAATATAATAGAGACAGTAGATCTAGCTGGTCTGTCATAATATAATAGAGACAGTAGACACTAGCTGGTCTGTCAGCTGGTCTGTCATAATATAATAGAGACAGTAGATCTAGCTGGTCTGTCATAATATAATAGAGACAGTAGATCAGTAGATCAGTAGATCTAGCTGGTCTGTCATAATATAATAGAGACAGTAGATCTAGCTGGTCTGTCATAATATAATAGAGACAGTAGATCTAGCTGGTCTGTCATAATATAATAGAGACAGTAGATCTAGCTGGTCTGTCATAATATAATAGAGACAGTAGATCTAGCTGTCATAATATAATAGAGACAGTAGATCTCTGTCATAATATAATAGAGACAGTATATCTACCTGGTCTGTCATTTTATAATAGAGACAGTAGATCTAGCTGGTCTGTCATAATATAATAGACTCAGTCGATCTAGCTGGTCAATCATAATATAATAGAGACAGTAGATCTAGCTGGTCTGTCATAATATAATAGAGACAGTATATCTACCTGGTCTGTCATGTTATAATAGATCTAGCTGGTCTGTCATAATATAATAGAGACAGTAGATCTAGCTGGTCTGTCATAATATAATAGAGACAGTAGATCTAGCTGGTCTGTCATATGGTCTGTCATAATATAATAGAGAGAGCAGATCTAGCTGGTCTTTCATAATATAATAGAGACAGTAGATCTAGCTGGTATGTCATAATATAATAGAGACAGTAGATCTAGCTGGTCTGTCATATTATATTAGAGACAGTAGATCTAGCTGGTCTGTCATAATATAATAGAGACAGTAGATCTAGCTGGTCTGTCATAATATAATAGAGACAGTATGTCATAATATAATAGAGACAGTAGATCTAGCTGGTCTGTCATATTATAATAGAGACAGTAGATCTAGCTGGTCTGTCATAATATAATAGAGACAGTAGATCTAGCTGGTCTGTCATAATATAATAGAGACAGTAGATCTAGCTGGTCTGTCATAATATAATAGAGACAGTAGATCTAGCTGGTTTGTCATAATATAATAGAGACAGTAGATCTTGCTGGTCTGTCATAATATAATAGAGACAGTAGATCTAGCTGGTCTGTCATAATATAATAGAGACAGTAGATCTAGCTGGTCTGTCATAATATAATAGAGACAGTAGAGACAGGTCTGATCTGGTCTGTCATAATATAATAGAGACAGTAGATCTGCTGGTCTGTCATAATATATATAGACAGTAGATTTGCTGGTCTGTCATAATATAATAGAGACAGTAGATCTAGCTGGTCTGTCATAATATAATAGAGACAGTAGATCTAGCTGGTCTGTCATAATATAATAGAGACAGTAGATCTAGATCTGCTGGTCTGTCATAATATAATAGAGACAGTAGATCTAGCTGGTCTGTCATAATATAATAGAGAGACAGTAGATCTAGCTGGTCTGTCATAATATAATAGAGACAGTAGATCTAGCTGGTCTGTCATAATATAATAGAGATAAGACAGTAGATCTAGCTGGTCTGTCATAATATAATAGAGACAGTAGATCTAGCTGGTCTGTCATAATATAATAGAGACAGTAGATCTAGCTGGTCTGTCATAATATAATAGAGACAGTAGATCTCTAGCTGGTCTGTCATATAATATAATAAGACAGTAGATCTAGACATAATATAGACATAATATAATAGATCTAGCTGGTCTGTCATAATATAATAGAGACAGTAGATCTAGCTGGTCTGTCATAATATAATAGAGACAGTAGATCTAGCTGGTCTGTCATAATATAATAGAGACAGTAGATCTAGCTGGTCTGTCATAATATAATAGAGACAGTAGATCTCATAATATAATAGCTGATCTAGCTGGTCTGTCATAATATAATAGAGACAGTAGATCTAGCTGGTCTGTCATAATATAATAGAGACAGTAGATCTAGCTGGTCTGTCATAATATAATAGAGACAGTAGATCTAGCTGGTCTGTCATAATATAATAGAGACAGTAGATCTAGCTGGTCTGTCATAATATAAATAGAGACAGTAGATCTAGCTGGTCTGTCATAATATAATAGAGACAGTAGATAGGTCTGTCATAATATAATAGAGACAGTAGATAGCTGGTCTGTCATAATATAATAGAGACAGTAGATCTAGCTGGTCTGTCATAATATAATAGAGACAGTAGATCTAGCTGGTCTGTCATAATATAATAGAGACAGTAGATCTAGCTGGTCTGTCATAGACAGTATAATATAAGACAGTAGATCTCTGTCATAATATAATAGAGACAGTAGATCTGGTCTGTCATAATATAATAATATAATAGAGACAGTAGATCTAGCTGGTCTGTCATAATATAATAGAGACAGTAGATCTAGCTGGTCTGTCATAATATAATAGAGACTGTAGATAATAAGAGAGATCTAGCTGGTCTGTCATAATATAATAGAGACAGTAGATCTAGCTGGTCTGTCATAATATAATAGAGACAGTAGATCTAGCTGGTCTGTCATAATATAATAGAGACAGATAGATCAGTAGATCTGCTGTCTGTCATAATATAATAGAGACAGTAGATCTAGCTGGTCTGTCATAATATAATAGAGACAGTAGATCTAGCTGGTCTGTCATAATATAATAGAGACAGTAGATCTAGCTGGTCTGTCATAATATAATAGAGACAGTAGATCTAGCTGGTCTGTCATAATATAAAAGAGACAGTCTAGCTGGTCTGTCATAATATAATAGGTCTGTCATGGTCTGTATAATATAATAATAGAGATAATATAATAGAGAGTAGATCTAGCTGGTCTGTCATAATATAATAGAGACAGTAGATCTAGCTGGTCTGTCATAATATAATAGAGACAGTAGATCTAGCTGGTCTGTCATAATATAATAGAGACAGTAGATCTAGCTGGTCTGTCATAATATAATAGAGACAGTAGATCTAGCTGGTCTGTCATAATATTAGAGACAGTAGATCTAGCTGGTCTGTCATAATATAATAGAGAGACAGTAGATCTAGCTGGTCTGTCATAATATAATAGAGACAGTAGATCTAGCTGGTCTGTCATAATATAATAGAGACAGTAGATCTAGCTGGTCTGTCATAATATAATAGAGACAGTAGATCTACTGGTCTGTCATAATATAATAGAGACAGTAGATCTAGCTGGTCTGTCATAATATAATAGAGACAGTAGATCTAGCTGGTCTGTCATAATATAATAGAGACAGTAGATCTAGCTGGTCTGTCATAATATAATAGAGACAGTAGATCTAGCTGGTCTGTCATAATATAATAGAGACAGTAGATCTAATAGAGACAGTAGATGGTCTGTCATAATATAATAGAGACAGTAGATCTAGCTGGTCTGTCATAATATAATAGAGACAGTAGACAGTAGATCTAGCTGGTCTGTCATAATAGACAGTAGATCTAGCTGGTCTGTCATAATATAATAGAGACAGTAGATCTAGCTGGTCTGTCATAATATAATAGAGACAGTAGATCTAGCTGGTCTGTCATAATATAATAGAGACAGTAGATAATATAATAGAGACAGTAGATCTAGCTGGTCTGTCATAATATAATAGAGACAGTAGATTTAGCTGGTCTGTCATAAAATAATAGAGACAGTAGATCTAGCTGGTCTGTCATAATATAATAGAGACAGTATCTCTAGCTGGTCTGTCATAATATAATAGACAGTATCTCTAGCTGGTCTGTCATAATATAATAGAGACAGTATATCTAGCTGGTCTGTCATAAAATAATAGACAGTAGATCTAGCTGGTCTGTCATAATATAATAGAGATAATATAATAGTAGATCTACCTGGTCTGTCATAATATAATAGAGACAGTAGATCTAGCTGGTCTGTCATAATATAATAGAGACAGTAGATCTAGCTGGTCTGTCATAATATAATAGAGACAGTCTGTCTAATATAATAGAGACAGTAGATCTAGCTGGTCTGTCATAATATAATAGAGACAGTAGATCTAGCTGGTCTGTCATAATATAATAGAGACAGTAGATCTAGCTGGTCTGTCATAATATAATAGAGACAGTAGATCTAGCTGGTCTGTCATAATATAATAGAGACAGTAGATCTAGCTGGTCTGTCATAATATAATAGAGACAGTAGATCTAGCTGGTCTGTCATAATATAATAGAGATAATAATAGAGACAGTAGATCTAGCTGGTCTGTCATAATATAATGAGACAGTAGATCTGGTCTGTCATAATATAATAGAGACAGTAGATCTAGCTGGTCTGTCATAATATAATAGAGACAGTAGATCTAGCTGGTCTGTCATAATATAATCGAGACAGTAGATCTCGCTGGTCTGTCATAATATAATAGAGACAGTAGATCTAGCTGGTCTGTCATAATATAATAGAGACAGTAGATATAGCTGGTCTGTCATAATATAATAGAGACAGTAGATCTAGCTGGTCTGTCATAATATAATAGAGACAGTAGATCTAGCTGGTCTGTCATAATATAATAGAGACAGTAGATCTAGCTGGTCTGTCATAATATAATAGATAGATCTAGCTGGTCTGTCATAATATAATAGAGACATAATATAATCTAGATCTAGCTGGTCTGTCATAATATAATAGAGACAGTAGATCTAGCTGGTCTGTCATAATATAATAGAGACAGTAGATCTAGCTGGTCTGTCATAATATAATAGAGACAGTAGATCTAGCTGGTCTGTCATAATATAAAAGAGACAGTAGATCTAGCTGGTCTGTCATAATATAATAGAGACCGTAGATCTTGCTGGTCTGTCATAATGTAATAGAGACAGTACTCTAGCTGGTCTGTCATATTATAATAGAGACATTAGATCTAGCTGGTCTGTCATAATATAATAGAGACAGTAGATCTAGCTGGTCTGTCATAATATAATAGAGACAGTAGATCTAGCTGGTCTGTCATAATATAATAGAGACAGTAGATATAGCTGGTCTGTCATAATATAATAGAGACAGTAGATCTAGCTGGTCTGTCATAATATAATAGAGACAGTAGATCTAGCTGGTCTGTCATAATATAATAGAGACAGTAGATCTAGCTGGTCTGTCATAATATAATAGAGACAGTAGATCTAGCTGGTCTGTCATAATATAATAGAGACTGTCATAATATAATAGAGTAGATCTAGCTGGTCTGTCATAATATAATAGAGACTGGTCTGTCATAATATAGAGACAGTAGATCTAGCTGGTCTGTCATAATATAAAATAGAGACAGTAGATCTAGCTGGTCTGTCATAATATATATAATAGAGACAGTAGATCTTGCTGGTCTGTCATAATATAATAGAGACAGTAGATCTAGCTGGTCTGTCATAATATAATAGAGACAGTAGATCTAGCTAGATCTGTCATAATATAATAGAGACTAGATCTAGTGGTCTGTCATAATATAATAGAGACAGTAGATCTAGCTGGTCTGTCATAATATAATAGAGACAGTAGATCTAGCTGGTCTGTCATAATATAATAGAGACAGTAGATCTAGCTGGTCTGTCATAATATAATAGAGACAGTAGATCTAGCTGGTCTGTCATAATATAATAGAGACAGAGATCTGTCATAATATAATAGCTGGTCTGGTCTGTCATAATATAATAGAGACAGTAGATCTAGCTGGTCTGTCATAATATAATAGAGACAGTAGATCTAGCTGGTCTGTCATAATATAATAGAGACAGTAGATCTAGCTGGTCTGTCATAATATAATAGAGACAGTAGATCTAGCTGGTCTGTCATAATATAATAGATCTAGCTGGTCTGTCATAATATAATAGAGACAGTAGATCTAGCTGGTCTGTCATAATATAATAGAGACAGTAGATCTAGCTGGTCTGTCATAATATAGATCTAGCTGGTCTGTCATACAGTAGATCTAGCTGGTCTGTCATAGAGACAGTAGATCTAGCTGGTCTGTCATAATATATATAGAGACAGTAGATCTAGCTGGTCTGTCATAATATAATAGAGACAGTAGATCTAGCTGGTCTGTCATAATATAATAGAGACAGTAGATCTAGCTGGTCTGTCATAATATAATAGAGACAGTAGATCTCAATGGTCTGTCATAATATAATAGAGACAGTAGATCTAGCTGGTCTGTCATAATATAATAGAGACAGTAGATCTAGCTGGTCTGTCATAATATAATAGAGACAGTAGATCTAGCTGGTCTGTCATAATATAATAGAGACAGTAGATCTAGCTGGTCTGTCATAATATAATAGAGACAGTAGATCTAGCTGGTCTGTCATAATATAATAGAGACAGTAGATCTAGCTGGTCTGTCATAATATAATAGAGACAGATCTAGATCTAGCTGGTCTGTCATAATATAATAGAGACAGTAGATCTAGCTGGTCTGTCATAATATAATAGAGACAGTAGATCTAGCTGGTCTGTCATAATATAATAGAGACAGTAGATCTAGCTGGTCTGTCATAATATAATAGAGACAGTAGATCTAGCTGGTCTGTCATAATATAATAGAGACAGTAGATCTAGCTGGTCTGTCATAATATAATAGAGACAGTAGATCTAGCTGGTCAGTCATAATATAATAATGACAGTAGATCGACAGTAGATCTAGCTGGTCTGTCATAATATAATAGAGACAGTAGATCTAGCTGGTCTGTCATAATATAATAGAGACAGTAGATCTAGCTGTCTGTCATAATATAATAGAGACAGTAGATCTAGCTGGTCTGTCATAATATAATAGAGACTGTCATAGATCTAGATCTGGTCTGTCATAATATAATAGAGACAGTAGATCTAGCTGGTCTGTCATAATATAATAGAGACAGTAGATCTAGCTGGTCTGTCATAATATAATAGAGACAGTAGATCTAGCTGGTCTGTCATAATATAATAGAGACATAGATCTAGCTGGTCTGTCATAATATAATAGAGACAGTAGATCTAGCTGGTCTGTCATAATATAATAGAGACAGTAGATCTAGCTGGTCTGTCATAATATAATAGAGACAGTAGATCTAGCTGGTCTGTCATAATATAATAGAGACAGAAGCTATATCTGGTCTGTCATAATATAATAGAGACAGTAGATCTAGCTGTTCTGTCAAAATATAATAGAGACAGTAGATCTAGCTGGTCTGTTATAATATAATAATAATAATAATATAATAGAGACAGTAGATCTAGCTGGTCTGTCATAATATAATAGAGACAGTAGATCTAGCTGGTCTGTCATAATATAATAGAGACAGTAGATCTAGCTGGTCTGTCATAATATAATAGAGACAGTAGATCTAGCTGGTCTGTCATAATATAATAGAGACAGTAGATCTTGCTGGTCTGTCATAATATAATAGAGACAGTAGATCTAGCTGGTCTGTCATAATATAATAGAGACAGTAGATCTAGCTGGTCTGTCATAATATAATAGAGACATAGATAGCTGGTCTGTCATAATATAATAGAGACAGTAGATCTAGCTGGTCTGTCATAATATAATAGAGACAGTAGATCTAGCTGGTCTGTCATAATATAATAGAGACAGTAGATCAGCTGGTCTGTCATAATATAATGAGACAGAGAGATCTAGCTGGTCTGTCATAATATAATAGAGACAGTAGATCTAGCTGGTCTGTCATAATATAATAGAGACAGTAGATCTAGCTGGTCTGTCATAATATAATAGAGACAGTAGATCTAGCTGGTCTGTCATAATATAATGATAGACAGTAGATCTAGCTGGTCAGTAGATCTAGCTGGTCTGTCATAATATAATAGAGACAGTAGATCTAGCTGGTCTGTCATAATATAATAGAGACAGTAGATCTAGCTGGTCTGTCATAATATAATAGAGACAGTAGATCTAGCTGGTCTGTCATAATATAATAGAGACAGTAGATCTAGCTGGTCTGTCATAATATAATAGAGACAGTAGATCTAGCTGGTCTGTCATAATATAATAGAGACAGTAGATCTAGCTGGTCTGTCATAATATAATAGAGACAGTAGATCTAGCTGGTCTGTCATAATATAATAGAGACAGTAGATAGTCATAATATAATAGAGACAGTAGATCTAGCTGGTCTGTCATAATATAATAGAGGTCTGTCATAATATAATCTAGATCTGGTCTGTCATAATATAATAGAGACAGTAGATCTAGCTGGTCTGTCATAATATAATAGAGACAGATCTAGCTGATAATATAATAGAGAGTAGATCTAGCTGGTCTGTCATAATATAATAGAGACAGTAGATCTAGCTGGTCTGTCATAATATAATAGAGACAGTAGATCTAGCTGGTCTGTCATAATATAATAGACACAGTAGATCTAGCTGGTCTGTCATAATATAATAGAGACAGTAGATCTAGCTGGTCTGTCATAATATAAAAGAGACAGTAGATCTAGCTGGTCTGTCATAATATAATAGAGACAGTAGATCTTGCTGGTCTGTCATAATATAATAGAGACAGTAGATCTTGCTGGTCTGTCATAATATAATAGAGACAGTAGATCTAGCTGGTCTGTCATAATATAATAGAGACAGTAGATCTAGCTGGTCTGTCATAATATAATAGAGACAGTAGATCTAGCTGGTCTGTCATAATATAATAGAGACAGTAGATCTAGCTGGTCTGTCATAATATAATAGAGACAGTAGATCTAGCTGGTCTGTCATAATATAATAGAGACAGTAGATCTAGCTGGTCTGTCATAATATAATAGAGACAGTAGATCTAGCTGGTCTGTCAAATATAAATAGAGACAGTATAATACAGTAGATCTAGCTGGTCTGTCATAATATAATAGAGACAGTAGATCTAGCTGGTCTGTCATATTAGAGATCTAGCTGGTCTGTCATAATATAATAGAGACAGTAGATCTAGCTGGTCTGTCATAATATAATAGAGACAGTAGATCTAGCTGGTCTGTCATAATATAATAGAGACAGTAGATCTTGCTGGTCTGTCATAATATAATAGAGACAGTAGATCTAGCTGGTCTGTCATAATATAATAGAGACAGTAGATCTAGCTGGTCTGTCATAATATAATAGAGACAGTAGATCTAGCTGGTCTGTCATAATATAATAGAGACAGGTAGATCTAGATCTGCTGGTCTGTCATAATATAATAGAGACAGTATATCGAGCTGGTCTGTCATAATATAATAGAGACAATAGATCTAGCTGGTCTGTCATAATATAATAGAGACAGTAGATCTAGCTGGTCTGTCATAATATAATAGAGACAGTAGATCTGTCATAATATAATAGAGACAGTAGATGTAGCTGGTCTGTCATAATATAATAGAGAGAGTAGATATGTCTGGTTTGTCATAATATAATAGAGACAGTAGATCGAGCTGGTCTTTCATAATATAATAGAGACAGTAGATCTAGCTGGTCTGTCATAATATAATAGAGACAGTAGATCTAGCTGGTCTGTCATAATATAATAGAGACAGTAGATCTAGCTGGTCTGTCATAATATAATAGAGACAGTAGATCTAGCTGGTCTGTCATAATATAATAGAGACAGTAGATCTTGCTGGTCTTCATAATATAATAGAGACAGTAGATCTGGCTGGTCTATCATAAAATAATATAGACAGTAGATCCAAGCTGGTCTGTCATAATAATATAAAATAATATAATAGAGACAGTAGATCTAGCTGGTCTGTCATAATATAATAGAGACATAATAGATAGATCTTGCTGGTCTGTCATAATATAATAGAGACAGTAGATCTTGCTGGTCTGTCATAATATAATAGACAGTAGATCTAGCTGGTCTGTCATAATATAATAGAGACATTAGATCTAGATCTAGTTTATATACATTAAAAAGATCTATTTTAAATGCACATGTTTAATAGCATTCTTTTTCATAACAAACCAAATGTATTTTTAAATACATTGTGGTTAAGGTATGATTTCATTTAATAATTTAATTAGAATTGTTTTAACACCATTCAGAGTCAAACTATCGCAAACTGTTTGACTTGAAAAAATACAAAACATATATTTTTAAAGAGCCGTTTGGGATCCAAAAGAGCCGGCTCACTGAAAAGGGCCGGAAAGCCCATTACTCCGCGTACAATTATGTTCACACCAAGGCCTGAAACTCCCCAGAATTCAATTCGCTACAATTGTACATCCGCTCAGAAAAATCTGCGAAAGCTTAAAAACAACATCAATGGTGAAGTCAACATACAAGTGTAAGTAAAAACGAATGCAAAATCATTTCGAAATTTTGCTACTCCGTAAAAAAATATATGTTTTTGTTTGGTTATCTTTTGGAAATTGTATAAATAAATAATTTCCCTTCTTCCGAAGTTCCAGCTAGGCAGGATAACGTTAGTTAGCTAGCTATCATACAGTAGGCATATATTAATAATTATATATTTAATATAAGTAGACATGCACTCGTAATTGACTGTTGCGCATATGAAGTACCCACAAGCTGCCTGTGGCAGTCAAATCAAATCAAAGCGGGATGTCGAGTTACGAATTTCCGGGCAAGGCCTGTCCATTTAAAACCCATTCCTCCTCCCGCTGCAAGTGTATACTCGTCAGACGTCATGTGACATCATCAGAGGTGTCCACTTAATTTGAGGGCTGAGGGGATAAGGTGTGTCTTTTTAAGTGTTTGAACTTCAGACCATTTCTTTGTTGTGGCTTGTGGAAATCAAAGCAAAGTTTATTGTTCGCATACAAAGATTTACAGATGTTATAATAGTTGCAGCGAAATGCTTGTCGTTCTAGAAAAACATTTTTTTATCAAGATTTTTTTCACGTGTTAAACTGCCCCTGTTTTACCTTTCTGTATTTCTACATTGGCCTTGTTTCTTTCTAATTTTTTTAAATAATTGTGCTAAAATAAACTTCAGAATGTATCAGCTTTGAATCTAAGGTCTCGCTTTCAGCCAATTGGAAGCAAGCTATACCGTAAATCACTCCCACCTCTGCAAAAAAACGGAAATTAGGACCACTAACACAAATCTGCTAGTTGTGTCAAGTTGGATTATATTTCTCTGAGACACAACTAAATCAGGTGGGCTATCTATTACAAACATCGTTTTCATTACAGCAGAAATATTACTATTTTGATGGCCAAGATATCATTTGACGGGTTAGCTAACCATTTATAAATGTAGCTTTTCAGTAGAGTCACGTGCTATTTGCTAATCGGGATAAACTATTTTAGTTTATATAAATTATTTGATAAATAATACAGCTATGCATCAAAAGACGATTTTTTAAATTATAGTTAAGGGATGATCTATGGTTTGATGTCCCATCTTAATCGGATAACCGACAGGACACTGCAGTCAGGTGACGGGGCAGCGAAGTGCTTTTACCAACGCGGATGTATAAAACACTAGGAACACGTGTTCTTTCCGCGACAGATTGACCAGGTGAGCGCTATGATCACTTCAATCAGTGTCGTGTAGATGAAGGGGAGGAGACAGGTTAGAGACACATTTGTACAATGTTACAACACTGTATATATATACACATATGACATTTGTAATGTCTTTATTCCTTTGGAACTTCTGTGAGTGTAATGTTTACTGTTAATTTTTATTTATTTCACTTTTGTATATTACCTCATGTTAACATGTTTCCCATGCCAATAAAGCCCCTTGAATTAAATAAAGACAGAGAATTTAAGACACACCCTCGCCTTATGCCCTTGGGGAAATCCCCGTCGCCATCATCTTGTCTATCTAACAACGTTACTTAGCCAGTTAGCCCTATTGAGTTATAATGGGCTTGCGATATACGGTACGTAGGCAGGTAAACAGGCCAAAATTAACACAGCATGTATTTATTAAAGTATCAAGATACAATATTGTCGTCAGGCAACATAGATGGGAAAAGGCAACATTTAATTTCGAAGTCGGAGTGTATTTTCTCTCGCCTCAGCTCAAAAAATGTCCGCCATTGATTTCAATATATTTGCATAATTTTTACGTGTTTGCGTCATATTTCTTTGCATACTTTAGGCTGAAGCTTGCGTCGATGCATGCTTCAAAATATTTTAAAAGGGACTATGCATTCGAGAAGTGCCCTCCGTGCCCCGTTTCTCAGAGTTTGATTTGGACTCACACCCTGACCCTCCTGTGCTTAGAGCACGGTAATATGTATTTTGAGAAATATTGATTGTATTTGTGCAACTGGGTTGCAACGTGCCATTAATAGAGTGAATGTGCAAGACAAAATGTTTAAGTGCCTTTGATCGGGGTATGGTAGTAGGTGTCATGTTAAAATCTTCCCGGTGTGAAAGTACTTCCTATTTTGTGTGTGTGTTCTGAATGTGACATCATGCTGTAAAAATTCTCCAGGAATGAAAATGTTCCCAAGTTGTCCAAAATTTAAGGGTTATCCAGATCGGTTTATGTCTCGTTATCACTTGACTTAAAATTGTAAAAATGACTTAGATAAGATTTTTCATAATTGTATTTGGAGGAGCAATCCTCCCTATCTACAGAAAGATATTCTCAGTTATACCCAAGAACAAGGAGGTTTTGAGGTTGAAATAATAATAATGTATTCTCTAAGTATTTATTTGACTGTTGGTGTTTAGAATTTCTGCTTCTGTGTAATTTTGATGTTGATAAAACCCCAGGCACTTTTAGCTTGGATGTTAGCGTATAAACAGAAGTTTCCCCCTCACAGATACTTTCTATGGAACAACAAAGATATCCAATTTGTATAGTCTCTTTTTTTAATTATTATTATTTTTACTGATGTGAGAATACAATTATTTTGGTTGGTCAGTTACTGAATGAGGATGGATATCTACTCTCATATGGGGAATTTTTTGATATGTTTAGAATTCCAATAACCCAGAAAGAATATGCAATTGTTTTTGATGCGATTCCATTTTTTTCCCTCTGTGGTTGATGTAAGTAACATTTGATTTACATGATAATATATGAATTGGCAATATTAACCATCTCAAAGATTCATGTAGTAATATACAGATTAGGAGTATTGTTAGTGGTACTACACTTCCCTTAGCAAGATTATTTTGGTTGAATATCTATGGCGATATACAATGTGGGTTAAGCAAATATTGTATCAGCAAAGGAAGTTTCCATGGTAACAAGGTAAAGGAAGTTTATATATATATACTGTGAAACATGTTTTGGAAAGATTCAAGCTGAATATTGACTGTAATTGTGATTTCTTTGGAATGGAGAAGGAGACTATTTTTCATTAGTTTTTTACCTGTATTTATAGTGTCATTTTTGTGATTGACATACAGGTCTTTGTTACAAAGGAAACAGGACAGGTTGTACAATTTAATGGTTTTGATATGTTTATTTTAGGAATTCTGACATTGATAAAGATGTAGTATATTTCATTCAACTGCTAATAATATTAGGTCCATTTCATATTCACAAATTCAAATGGTCTAATTCAAAACCTAACTTTTTTTCACTTTGGAAAACATCAACTGCAATGAAAAACAAAAAGGAAATTCAAACTTGTTTTATTAATGAATATGATTTTTTTGTTTAGGATTCCTGGCAATGTAAATAGTTTGCGTGTGACTATTCCTCTTTTGTTTATTTGTTTGTTTGTTAAAATATATATATATTTATTGACGGCCTCTCTTTTAAATTGACTGCCTTACTTTTAAATTGACTGCCTTTTAAATTGCATATTCAACAACTTACAAAAAAAAATTGGGATTTTATTTTAGGAATAAGGCCTGTTTTTCTTTTGAAGCCAGAAGGAGGCGAGTATCAGCTACATTTATGCCTTTACTAGACTATGGGGATGTTTTATATATGAATGCTTCCGCTCAGTGTTTCAGATCAATTGACACCCTTTACCATGGCACTTTGAGATTTATTTTAAACTGCACCACTGCACTTTGTACACCAGGGTTGGCTGGCCTTCTCTAGTCACTCATTTTTATTTTATTTTATTTCACCTTCATTTAACCAGGTAGGCAAGTTGAGAACAAGTTCTCATTTACAATTGCGACCTGGCCAAGATAAAGCAAAGCAGTTAGACACATACAACGACACAGAGTTACACATGGAGTAAAACAAACATACAGTCAATAATACAGTATAAACAAGTCTATATACGATGTGAGAAAATGAGGTGAGATAAGGGAGGTAAAGGCAAAAAAAGGCCATGGTGGCAAAGTAAATACAATATAGCAAGTAAAACACTGGAATGGTAGATTTGCAGTGGAAGAATGTGCAAAGTAGAAATAAAAATATTGGGGAGCAAAATAAATAAATAAAATAAATACAGTAGGGAAAGAGGTGCAGTAATCTGTGAGCTGCTCTGACAGTTGGTGCTTAAAGCTAGTGAAGGAGATAAGTGTTTCCAGTTTCAGAGATTTTTGTAGTTCGTTCCAGTCATTGGCAGCAGAGAACTGGAAGGAGAGGCGGCCAAAGAAATAATTGGTTTTGGGGGTGACCAGTTAGATATACCTGCTGGAGCGCGTGCTACAGGTGGGTGATGCTATGGTGACCAGCAAGCTGAGATAAGGGGGGACTTTACCTAGCAGGGTCTTGTAGATGACATGGAGCCAGTGGGTTTGGCGACATGAGTATGAAGCAAGGGCCAGCCAACAAGCGCGTACAGGTCGCAATGGTGGGTAGTATGTGGGGCTTTGGTGACAAAACAGATTGCACTGTGATAGACTGCATCCAATTTGTTGAGTAGGGTATTGGAGGCTATTTTGTAAATAACATCGGCGAAGTCGAGGATTGGTAGGATGGTCAGTTTTACAATGGTATGTTTGGCAGCATGAGTGAAGGATGCTTGTTTGCGAAATAGGAAGCCAATTCTAGATTTCACTTTGGATTGGAGATGTTTGATGTGGGTCTGGAAGGAGAGTTTACAGTCTAACCAGACACCTAGGTATTTGTAGTTGTCCACGTATTCTAAGTCAGAGCCGTCCAGAGTAGTGATGTTGGACAGGCGGGCAGGTGTAGGCAGCGATCGGTTGAAGAAGGCTCAGTCACTGGTATACTTTCATTTACAAAGCCATTTTGGGTTTACTACCTTTTTATGTGGGCATTTTTATTGTTCATAAATGTTGTGGGTACTGTCTTCGTTCGCTGGACTTTATCCTGCTAACTGTTCCAAATGTCCGAACTGAATTTGGTTAAAGGGCTTTTATGTCCTCTGTGCCATCTTGGAACAAAATACTTTTAAACTGGAAGAACTTGTCCCGATTGGTGGTTTTAAATCACTGATGAAGGATTTTGAGACTGATTCCCTGAGCTGTCAATGTTTAATTTGCTGTTTTTGATGTTGTTATACTCTTGTGAATTCTATGGTTTTTACTAGATTACTTGTAGTTTTTCTTGTTGTTTGTCTGTAATTTTTGTAATGACTTGGTGCTGCCTATCTCGGCCAGGACAATCTATTGAAAAATATATTTTAAATCTCAATGACTTCCTGACTTTTTAACTTCCTGGTTAAAAATAATAATAATAATAATAATACTGTCACACTCTGACCATTATTTGTGTTGTTTCTATGTTTTGGTTGGTCAGGGTGTGATATGAGTGGGCATTCTATGTTGCGTGTCTAGTTTGTCTGTTTCTATGTGTTTTGGCCTGATATGGTTCTCAATCAGGTGCAGGTGTTTGTCGTTGTCTCTGATTGGGAACCATATTTAGGTAGCCTGTTTTGTATTGTGGTTTGTGGGTTATTGTCTATGTGAAGTTGTGTCTGCACTCGTTGAGCATAGCGTCACGTTCGTTTTGTTGAACTGTTCTTCCTTCAATAAAAGAAGAATGTATTCTAATCACGCTGCACGTTTGTCTCCTGTTTACGACGATCGTGACAAATACATTTTTAAAAAGTACAACAAGTTATGTCACAATCACACCACCATCATAACGAGTAGGAGCTATTTCACGCTGGGAATATTTTTTTTACGTGACACCAGGAACACCGGTTTGAGTGTGTCAAGAACTGCAACGCTGCTGGGTTTTTTACATTCAACAGTTTCCCATGTGTATCAAGAACGGTCCACCACCCAAAGGACATCCAGACAACTTGACACAATTGTGGGAAGCATTGGACCAGCATCCCTGTGGACGGCCTTAGACACCTTGTATGTCCCTGATGAATTGAGTTCTGAGGGCAAAAAGGGTGCAACTCAGTATTACTAAAGTGTTTCTAATGTTTTGTACGCTCGGTGTACAATAGCGTTGTTTTCAACAGTATTTGGTTGCACAAAAACATTACCTGGGAATCCACAAGTTTAATACAATTCCATTTCACATTTGGAAAGTCTGTTTAATAATATAAACCTTCAGATATGTTGTCTCAAATTCCCCCCTGTCATAATGACCACCGTCCTGCCCACTGGCACAGTAAGTTGACATGGAATTGTATTTAACTTGTGGCTTCTCATGGACTGTTTTTGTGCAAACCAGTACAATTGAAAGCAACACAGTTCATTCAGAAAGTATTCAGACCCCTTCCCTTTTTCCACATTTTGTTACTCTACAGCCTTATTCTACAAAGGATTAAATGAATACAAATTCCTCATCAATCTACACACAATACCCCATAATGACAAAGTGAAACAGGTTTTTAGAAATGTTTGCAAATGTATAAAAGAAACTAAAACAGAAACACGTTATTTACATAAGTATTCCGAATCTTTGCTATGAGATTTGAAATTGAGCTCAGGTGCATCCTGTTTCCATTGATCATCCTTGAGATGTTTCTACAACTTGATTGGAGTCCACCTGTGGTAAATTCAATTGATTGGACATGATGTGGAAAGGCACAGACATGTCTATATAGGTTCCCACATTTGACAGTGCATGTCAGCAAAAACCAAGCCATGAGTACCAGAGAAATGTCTGCAGTATTGAAGGTCCCCTAGAACACAGTGGACTCCATCATTCTTAAATGGAAGTAGTTTGGAAGCACCAAGACTTCCTAGAGCTGGCCGCCCGGCCAAACTGAGAAATCGTGGGGGAAGGGCCTTGGTCAGGGAGGTGACCCATGATCGCTCTGACAGAACTCCAGAGAGAAGGACAACCATCTCTGCAGCACCCCACCTATCAAATCAAAAAAATTGTCACATGCCCCGAATACAACAGGTGTAGACCTTAGAGTGAAATGCTTACTTACAGGCCCTTAACCAACAATGCAGTTTTAAGAAAAAATAAATAAAAGTAACAAATAATTAAAGAGCAGCAGTAAAATAACAATAGCGAGGCTATATACAGGGGTACCGGTTTACTGAGTGGCTTCCGTCTGGCCTTTATGTTAGTGGCCACTCCTCAGTAAAAGTCACATGACAGCCCGCTTGGGGTTTGCCAAAATTGCACCTAATGGACTCCGACCATGAGAAACAAGATTCTCTGGTCTGATTAAACCAAGATTTCTTTGGACTGAATGCCAAGCGTCACATCTGGAGGAAACCTGGCACCATCCCTACGGTGAAGCATGTTGGTGGCAGCATCATGCTGTGGGGAAGTTTTTCAGCGGCAGGGACTGGGAGACTAGTCAGGATCAAGGGAAAGATTAACGGAGCAAAGTACAGAGACAAGTACAGAACGCTCAGGACTTCAGACTGGGGTGAAGGTTCACCTTCCAGCAGGACAACGACCCTAAGCACACAGCCAAGACAACGCAGGAGTGGCTTCTGGACAAGTCTCTGAATGTCTTTGATTGAACCAGCCAGAGCTCGGACTTGAACCCGATCGAACATCTCTGGAGAGACCTGAAAATAGCTGTGCAGCAACGCTTCTCATATAACCTGACAGAGCTTGAGAGGATCTGCAGAGAAGAATGGGAGAAACTCCCCGAATACAGGTGTGCCAAGCATGTAGTGTCATAAAAAAAACAACTAATTAATACATTTTAGAATCAGGCTGTAACGTAACAAAATGTGGAAAACGTCAAGGGGTCTGAATACTTTCCGAATACACTGTGTAAATACACTGTGTAAATACACTGGTGTTGCTGAAAGTACCTATCAGAAGCAAGACCACCACCAAGGACACAGAGTCTGAGGGTTGGGAGGGAGATGTGTTGCTGTTGGCTGGTGTAAGTACCTTGGAATGATGATGGAATGATGAGTGGTAGGTAGGTTGTAGCATAGACAAATACTCTATAGAAAGGGCTTAACCTTTTAACCCTTGGCAATTTGACTGCTGAACTAATGCACTCACTATGGCTGCCAGTCCACCCATTATACCATCAGTGATTTGAATGGAGAGGCCTGTTAGATGATACTTCTATGATTCGTAGTGTGTAGACAACTAGACTGTCAGCTCTCACTGTTGTCTCTGTATGTATTGCAGGGCAGACCAGTGTCTGAGTTTATGGATGATAGACGGGGTGCCAGAGTAGACTCCGGTGGGGTGTGACTGACTACCATGTTTGGGTTGAACTCCGGTGGGGTGTGACTGACTACCATGTTTGGGTTGAACTCCGGTGGGGTGTGACTGACTACCATGTTTGGGTTGAACTCTGGTGGGGTGTGACTGACTACCATGTTTGGGTTGAACGGTAGGATTTAAGGAGACTGTCGGCTCTTACAGACCACTAGGTTATTGAAGGGCAGACACTAGACAGACCAGTAGGTTATTGAAGGGCAGACACTAGACAGACCAGTAGGTTATTGAAGGGCAGACACTAGACAGACCGGTAGGTTATTGAAGGGCAGACACTAGACAGACCGGTAGGTTATTGAAGGGCAGACACTAGACAGACCAGTAGGTTATTGAAGGGCAGACACTAGACAGACCAGTATGTTATTGAAGGGCAGACACTAGACAGACCAGTAGGTTATTGAAGGGCAGACACTAGACAGACCAGTATGTTATTGAAGGGCAGACACTAGACAGACCAGTAGACAGACCAGTAGGTTATTGAAGGGCAGACACTAGACAGACCAGTAGGTTATTGAAGGGCAGGCACTAGACAGACCGGTATTATTGAAGGGCAGACACTAGACAGACCAGTAGGTTATTGAAGGGCAGACACTAGACAGACCAGTAGGTTATTGAAGGGCAGACACTAGACAGACCAGTAGGTTATTGAAGGGCAGGCACTAGACAGACCGGTAGGTTATTGAAGGGCAGACACTAGACAGACCAGTAGGTTATTGAAGGGCAGACACTAGACAGACCAGTATGTTATTGAAGGGCAGACACTAGACAGACCAGTAGGTTATTGAAGGGCAGACACTAGACAGACCAGTATGTTATTGAAGGGCAGACACTAGACAGACCAGTAGGTTATTGAAGGGCAGACACTAGACAGACCAGTAGGTTATTGAAGGGCAGACACTAGACAGTCCAGTAGGTTATTGAAGGGCAGACACTAGACAGACCAGTAGGTTATTGAAGGGCAGACACTAGACAGACCAGTATGTTATTGAAGGGCAGACACTAGACAGACCGGTAGGTTATTGAAGGGCAGACACTAGACAGACCAGTAGGTTATTGAAGGGCAGACACTAGACAGACCAGTATGTTATTGAAGGGCAGGCACTAGACAGACCAGTAGGTTATTGAAGGGCAGACACTAGACAGTCCAGTAGGTTATTGAAGGGCAGACACTAGACAGACCGGTAGGTTATTGAAGGGCAGACACTAGACAGGTTGGCTGATATTTGGGGAGATCTCTTCTATGATATGATTCTCTTGATATATAATATAATTGTTTTGCACCGTTAAGGACTAAATCATTCCAGACTGTGTTAAATCATTCCAGACTGTAATTATTTTGCTTATTTATGATATAATAGTTGCCCTGTCATTTAAGTAATCTTCGTAAGGTGAAAAAACAAGGCTTTTCCTAGTGAATTAATTTAGACTTCCTTTGACATTGATACAGCCTAAAACTGATAAACTGCACCGTTTTGGATTTGTAAAGTTCAAATAAGTATATTTTTGTAATTCCTGATATATCAACTTGCACATCACTATTTCATCAATGTCAAATATCACAATATTGAATTGAATCATATCGGCCCAACCCTACAGACCAGTGCCATGGCTGCTGACATCACTATCCGAAGATACCAGGAAGACGACAAGGAGACCGTGAAGGAGATCTTCACCATGGGGATGAGCGAGCACATCCCCTCCTCCTTCATGCACCTCCTCAAACAGCCCTTGACCCAGATGATCCTGATGGTCACGTTCTGCGCCCTGCTGGCCAGCTCCAAGTCCGTCCTGCTGCCTGTAGTAGGGGTCACTCTCCTCCTGGCCGGGGCCAAGCAGCTGGTGGGCTACCTCTTCAACAGCTACATCGACACCTCCCTGAGGAAGGACCTCGACCACATCCAGGAGACCTACCTGGAGAACAAGGACTCGTGTTTCTGGGTTGCTGAGAGCGACGGCCGGGTGGTGGCGACGGTGGCCTGCCTACCCGCGGAGAGGGAACCAGGCTGCATGGAGCTGAAGAGGTTGTCTGTATGTCGTACACACCGGGGGATGGGCATCGCCAAGGCCCTCAGCAGGACAGTGGCAGACTTCAGCAGGGAGAGGGGCTTCCCTGCGGTCGTCCTCTACACGTCTGTAGTGCAGACTGATGCACAGAGGCTGTATGAGAACGTGGGCTACACACGGGTCAGAGAGTTCGTCATCCCTGAGCCCATCGCCAAAATCACCAACTTTACCCTGATAGAGTACAGACTGGACTTACTGCAGGGGGGGAAATAGGAGGAGGACTGGAATTACTGCAGGGGGGGAAATAGGTTGAGGACTTACTGCAGGGGGAAATAGGAGGAGGACTGGAATTACTGCAGGGGGAAATAGGTTGAGGACTGGACTTACTGCAGGGGGGAAATAGGAGGAGGACTGGAATTACTGCAGGGGGGAAATAGGAGGAGGACTGGACTTACTGCAGGGGGGAAATAGGAGGAGGACTGGAATTACTGCAGGGGGAAATAGGAGGACTGGACTGGAATTACTGCAGGGGGAAATAGGTTGAGGACTGGACTTACTGCAGGGGGAAAGGAGGACTGGACTTACTGGGGGGAATAGGAGGACTGGACTTACTGCAGAGGGGGAAATAGGAGGAGGACTGGAATTACTGCAGGGGGGAAATAGGAGGAGGACTGGAATTACTGCAGGGGGGAAATAGGAGGAGGACTGGAATTACTGCAGGGGGAAATAGGAGGAGGACTGGAATTACTGCAGGGGGAAATAGGAGGAGGACTGGACTACTGCAGGGGGAAATAGGAGGAGGACTGGACTTACTGCAGGGGGGAAATAGGAGGACTGGAATTACTGCAGGGGGGGAATAGGAGGAGGACTGGAATTACTGCAGGGGGGGAATAGGAGGACTGGAATTACTGCAGGGGGAAATAGGAGGACTGGACTTACTGCAGGGGGGAAATAGGATGAGGACTGGACTTACTGCAGGGGGAAATAGGTTGAGGACTGGACTTACTGCAGGGGGGGAAATAGGAGGAGGACTGGACTTACTGCAGGGGGGAAATAGGAGGACTGGACTTACTGCAGGGGGGAAATAGGAGGACTGGACTTACTGCAGGGGGGAAATAGGAGGACTAGACTTACTGCAGGGGGGAAATAGGAGGAGGACTGGAATTACTGCAGGGGCTAAATAGGTTGAGGACTTACTGCAGGGGGAAATAGGAGGAGGACTGGACTTACTGCAGGGGGGAAATAGGAGGAGGACTGGACTTACTGCAGGGGGAAATAGGAGGAGGACTGGACTTACTGCAGGGGGAAATAGGAGGAGGACTGGAATTACTGCAGGGGCTAAATAGGGAGGACTTACTGCAGGGGGAAATAGGAGGACTGGACTTACTGCAGGGGGAATAGGAGGAGGACTGGACTTACTGCAGGGGGAATAGGAGGAGGACTGGACTTACTGGGGGGGAAATAGGAGGAGGACTTACTGCAGGGGGGGAAATAGGAGGAGGACTGGACTTACTGCAGGGGGATATAGGTTGAGGACTGGACTTACTGCAGGGGGAAATAGGAGGAGGACTGGACTTACTGCAGGGGGAAATAGGAGGAGGACTGGACTTACTGCAGAGGGGGAATAGGAGGAGGACTTACTGCAGGGGGGAAATAGGAGGAGGACTGGACTTACTGCAGGGGGGAAATAGGAGGAGGACTGGACTTACTGCAGGGGGAAATAGGAGGAGGACTGGACTTACTGCAGGGGGGAAATAGGAGGAGGACTGGACTTACTGCAGGGGGGAAATAGGTTGAGGACTGGACTTACTGCAGGGGGGAAATAGGAGGAGGACTTACTGCAGGGGGGAAATAGGAGGAGGACTGGACTTACTGCAGGGGGAAATAGGAGGAGGACTGGACTTACTGCAGGGGGAAAATAGGAGGAGGACTGGACTTACTGCAGGGGGAAATAGGGGAACTTACTGCAGGGGGAATAGGAGGACTGGACTTACTGCAGAGGGGGAATAGGAGGAGGACTGGAATTACTGCAGGGGGGAAATGGAGGAGGACTTACTGCAGGGGGAAATAGGAGGAGGACTGGAATTACTGCAGGGGGGGAATAGGAGGAGGACTGGACTTACTGCAGAGGGGGAATAGGAGGACTGGACTTACTGCAGAGGGGGAATAGGAGGAGGACTGGAATTACTGCAGGGGGAAATAGGAGGAGGACTTACTGCAGGGGGAAATAGGAGGAGGACTGGAATTACTGCAGGGGGAAATAGGAGGAGGACTTACTGCAGGGGGAAATAGGAGGAGGACTGGACTTACTGCAGGGGGAAATAGGAGGAGGACTGGACTTACTGCAGAGGGGGAATAGGAGGAGGACTGGAATTACTGCAGGGGGGAATAGGAGGACTTACTGGGGGGGAAATGGAGGATTACTGCAGGGGGAAATAGGAGGAGGACTGGACTTACTGCAGAGGGGGAATAGGAGGAGGACTGGAATTACTGCAGGGGGGGAATAGGAGGAGGACTTACTGCAGGGGGAAATAGGAGGAGGACTGGACTTACTGCAGAGGGGGAATAGGAGGACTGGACTTACTGCAGAGGGGGAATAGGAGGAGGACTGGAATTACTGCAGGGGGAATAGGAGGACTGGACTTACTGCAGGGGGAAATAGGTTGAGGACTGGACTTACTGCAGTGGGGAAATAGGTTGAGGACTGGACTTACTGCAGGGGGAAATAGGAGGAGGACTGGAATTACTGCAGGGGGAAATAGGTTGAGGACTGGAATTACTGCAGGGGGAATAGGAGGAGGACTGGACTTACTGCAGGGGGGAATAGGAGGAGGACTGGAATTACTGCAGGGGGAAATAGGAGGAGGACTTACTGGAAATTACTGCAGGGGGAAATAGGAGGAGGACTGGAATTACTGCAGGGGGGGAAATAGGAGGAGGACTGGAATTACTGCAGGGGGAAATAGGAGGAGGACTTACTGCAGAGGGGAAATAGGAGGACTGGAATTACTGCAGGGGGGAAATAGGTTGAGGACTGGACTTACTGCAAAATTTACTGCAGAGGGGAAATAGGAGGAGGACTGGACTTACTGCAGGGGGAAATAGGAGGAGGACTGGACTTACTGCAGGGGGAAATAGGAGGAGGACTGGACTTACTGCAGGGGGAAATAGGAGGAGGACTGGAATTACTGCAGGGGGAAATAGGAGGAGGACTGGAATTACTGCAGGGGGAATAGGAGGACTGGAATTACTGCAGGGGGAAATAGGAGGAGGACTTACTGCAGGGGGAAATAGGAGGAGGACTTACTGCAGGGGGGAAATAGGAGGAGGACTGGAATTACTGCAGGGGGAAATAGGAGGAGGACTGGACTTACTGCAGGGGGAAATAGGAGGAGGACTTACTGCAGAGGGGAGATAGGAGGAGGACTGGACTTACTGCAGGGGGAAATAGGTTGAGGACTGGACTTACTGCAGGGGGAAATAGGAGGAGGACTTACTGCAGAGGGGAAATAGGAGGAGGACTGGAATTACTGCAGGGGGAAATAGGAGGAGGACTGGACTTTACTGCAGGGGGGAAATAGGAGGAGGACTGGACTTACTGCAGGGGGAAATAGGAGGAGGACTGGACTTACTGCAGGGGGGAATAGGAGGACTGGACTTACTGCAGGGGGAATAGGAGGAGGACTGGACTTACTGCAGGGGGAAATAGGAGGACTGGACTTACTGCAGGGGGAATAGGAGGAGGACTGGACTTACTGCAGGGGGGAAATAGGTTGAGGACTGGACTTACTGCAGGGGGAAATAGGTTGAGGAATTACTGCAGGGGGGAATAGGAGGAGGACTGGAATTACTGCAGGGGGAATAGGAGGAGGACTGGAATTACTGCAGGGGGAAATAGGAGGAGGACTGGAATTACTGCAGGGGGGAATAGGAGGAGGACTGGAATTACTGCAGGGGGAATAGGAGGAGGACTGGAATTACTGCAGGGGGGAAATAGGAGGAGGACTGGAATTACTGCAGGGGGAAATAGGAGGAGGACTGGAATTACTGCAGGGGGAATAGGAGGAGGACTGGAATTACTGCAGGGGGGAATAGGAGGAGGACTGGAATTACTGCAGGGGGGAAATAGGAGGACTTACAGCAGGGGGAATGGAGGAGGACTTACTGCAGGGGGGAAATAGGAGGAGGACTGGAATTACTGCAGGGGGAAATAGGAGGAGGACTGGAATTACTGCAGGGGGGAATAGGAGGAGGACTGGAATTACTGCAGGGGGAATAGGAGGAGGACTGGACTTACTGCAGGGGGAAATAGGAGGAGGACTGGACTTACTGCAGGGGGAATAGGAGGAGGACTGGAATTACTGCAGGGGGAATAGGAGGAGGACTTACTGCAGGGGGAAATAGGAGGAGGACTGGACTTACTGCAGGGGGAATAGGAGGAGGACTGGACTTACTGCAGGGGGAATAGGAGGAGGACTGGAATTACTGCAGGGGGAAATAGGAGGACTGGACTTACTGCAGGGGGAATAGGAGGAGGACTGGACTTACTGCAGGGGGGGAAATAGGAGGAGGACTGGACTTACTGCAGGGGGGAATAGGAGGAGGACTGGACTTACTGCAGGGGGGAATAGGAGGAGGACTGGAAGGACAGTAGGACAGACACCCATGCTGGCACACACATCTACAGTACATTTGGAAAGTATTCAGTCCCCTTGACTTTTCCCCCATTTTGTTACGTTACAGCCTTATTCTAAAATGGATACCCCCAAAATTTTCTTCATCAAATCTACACACAATTCCCCATAATGACAAAGTAAGAAGAGGCATTTAGAATTTTTGGGGCAATTTATTAAAAATAGAAAACTGAAATCACGTTTACATAAGTATTCAGACCTTCTACTCAGTACTTTCTTGAAGGGTCAATGAAGTATAAGGTTTTAAAGTGAAACATGAAAATGAAAAACAATTTATTTTTAAACACTTTTTATGTTCCCTTGAGTGTTACCTATGCACTTTCAGGGTTTATTTTTTTTAATGTGATTGTTAAATTAACCTAAAAAAGAATAATTCTTGAATAAAAAAAATATATAAGGTTTTCGCACTTATTTCAAGCAAATAAAATATTAAATTGAAGAAGTTGTAAGGTACAGTATAATAAATATCATTCACGTTTCACTGCACAAATCTTCATTTTGAATGACTGTTAACTACAACTTCTGTTAAATAAATGAAAAGCGTATAACATTTTGCTGAAATGCGTTTTTATTTTATAGACTGAGCTTCTCTGCATTTTTGAGACAATAGCATAATTGAATTGTTTTTTAATATTAAAAACACTGGTTGATCATTGCTGGTCACACCGCCTGACTATTTTGTTATGGTGTAATTTTTTAAGGCAGATCTCTCTGTTTCCCTCTTAATCAAACACACAAATTAAGATGTGACATGGTTTCTTATTCAACAACAATTTAATAATTAATAAAATACCAAAAAATGTGGAGAGGCATTCTGTCTTCAAGAGATGTTGAAGGTGCGAAAAGTGCAAATCAATCTGATAAAATAATTTATATGTTTAAAGATAATGATTAAATAATTCCACTCTGAAACCATATAATTGTATGAAATTTATTAGAGTCATAAAACTATAATCTGATGATGTTGTGTAGTTTTATTCAGAATTAGAACAAAGACCTTTTGTTCCTTTTTAGTATGTAAGCAGGGTGCATGTGGGAAACAAATGATAAGAGGAGCTATCGACAGACAAGCTGGACCACTGTGTTCCTTACAGGATATTCTGTCTCCACCCGTGGAGGGGAGAAACTGTGTGGCTTGCAGAAAATTACGTGGATATATTGAAGCAACATCTCAAGACATTAGTCAGGAAGTTAAAACTTGGTTGCAAATGGTTTTCCAAATGGACAATGACCCCAAGCATACTTCCAAAGTTGTGGCAAAATGGCTTAAGGACAACAAAGTCAAGGTATTGGAGTGGCGTTCACAATGCTACCTATTGAGTGTATGTAAACTTCTGATCCACTGGGATTGTGATGAAAGAAATAAAAGCTGAAATCAATCATTCCCTCTACTATTATTCTGACATTTCACATTCTTAAAATAAATTGGTGATCCTAACTGACCTAAGACGGGGAATTTTTACTAGGATTAAATGTCAGGAATTGTGAAAAACAGTTTAAATGTATTTGTCTGAGGTGTAGGTAAAGTTCTGACTTCAACTGTATGTTTATATATTTTTTTAAATGTTCAAGCTATAGTTTTAATATTGCATGGTACAGTTTTTTAATAGTAAATATGTTTAAAGGTCTGTACAGTAGGCATTTCTGGATTAATATTTTGGAAGAAAATATTATATTTAAAATTGTATCTTACCCTTAAGGAATGAAATCTCTCTCTCTCTGTATCTGTCTGTCTTGCCGATATGTTTCTCTCTACACACGAGCCATGGCGGGGTGTGTGTGTGTGTGTGTGTGTGTGTGTGTGTGTGTGTGTGTGTGTGTGTGTGTGTGTGTGTGTGTGGAAGGTCTTTGAAACAACTGTCTGAAAACAGTGGGGTCCTGTGACTTCCGAGGATCTCATGACCTCTGAACTTCCAAAAGACTTCTCGTCATGTAGGGTCAGCAACAATTTTAAAAAATGTCAGAAAACAGTTTTTATTTATTCTCGTGAGGTCTTCTGGGGTAGCTGTCTCGATCAATCACGCCATCCTCTTTTTGAAAGGGTAATTGTTCTCTCTAAGATGGGCCCTATACTTATGACTTAAACAGATGTGTTATACCCCATTTAATAACGTTTTGATACACAGGGATAAATCAGGGGCAAGCAGAGTGTTTGATGACCATCAGCCCAGAACAGCATGAAGACAGAACAGCTAAAACAATCCTTCCTTCCTCATGGATATTTTTGAAGTCGAGTTGAATATTCAATGGGATGTTTGTATATAGATATATATTATTTAAGATATGTATGAATGTTTTCATTGACGGATGTTGTTTTTTAATGCTATTTATCCATTGAGCAGTAGCCATTGTTTTTATTCATACTGTTTATAAACAATAGCTTCTGCCCTCTTAGGGTCTATTTGAAACTATGATCAGAAACTTTGATTAGAAACTATGATCAGAAACTTTGATTAGAAACTATGATCAGAAACTTTGATTAGAAACTATGATCAGAAACTTTGATTAGAAACTATGATCAGAAACTATGATTAGAAACTATGATCAGAAACTTTGATTAGAAACTATGATCAGAAACTATGATTAGAAACTTTGATTAGAAACTATCATTCAAAACTATGGCTAACTATGTTCAAAATATGATTATAAACGATCATAGAAACTATGGCTAACTATGAAGCCATGCATGCCTGCCTGCCCTGCTCTGCCCTGCCCTGTCTGTCTGTGAGTATCTAATATTTCATTGTGTAATATTTCACTCAATGTATACCATTTCATTCAATGTATACCATTTCACTCAATATATACCATTTCACTCAATGTATACCATTTCATTCAATGTATACCATTTCATTCAATGTATACCATTTCACTCAATATATACCATTTCATTCAATGTATACCATTTCATTCAATGTATACCATTTCATTCAATGTATACCATTTCACTCAATGTATACCATTTCACTCAATGTATACCATTTCACTCAATGTATACCATTTCACTCAATGTATACCATTTCACTCAATGTACACCATTTCACTCAATGTATACCATTTCACTCAATATATACCATTTCATTCAATGTATACCATTTCACTCAATGTATACCATTTCATTCAATGTATACCATTTCACTCAATATATACCATTTCATTCAATGTATACCATTTCATTTCCATTTCATTCAATGTATACCATTTCACTTCCATTTCATGTATACCATTTCACTCAATGTATACCATTTCATTCAATGTATACCATTTCACTCAATATATACCATTTCACTTGTATACCATTTCATTCAATGTATACCATTTCACATTTCCATTTCACTCAATGTATACCATTTCACTCAATGTATACCATTTCACTCAATGTATACCATTTCACTCAATATATACCATTTCACTCAATGTATACCATTTCATTCAATGTATACCATTTCACTCAATGTATACCATTTCACTCAATGTATACCATTTCACTCAATGTATACCATTTCATTCAATGTATACCATTTCATTCAATGTATAACATTTCACTCAATATATACCATTTCACTCAATATATACCATTTCACTCAATGTATACCATTTCACTCAATGTATACCATTTCACTCAATATATACCATTTCATTCAATGTATTCCAAAGTAGCAAATATTTAACAACATTTCAGCGCTTTGTATTGAAACGGTTATGAAAGACAATGACATCAAATTTTTAGGCAATTATTAATATCATGTGTTACATAGTGTGCATCTGTGATAACTTTATGTAATAGATCCTCTCTCTCTCAGGCTATGAAAAAGACATGACATTGACTCCTGGGTGTTGAACTTTTGCCCACTCTATAGCCACCCTGGTTATTATATGACCCTGATGGTCATCTACGCAGGTTTGAACATTTTGAATATGTACTCAACATGTACTCTTAAATGTCCACTCAGCACAGCCCTCGGAGCATGGTACATCTCTAGGTTTATGACTTCTAGGGAGTGTTTCCTAGAGGCTGTGCTTCGGCATATGCATTGATAGATTTTTAGACTGATTGACATATTTGTATTATTTTTGTAAAAATACAAATATAACAATATTATTATTATGTTACAGGTGAGACGTACCCAGAAATGTCAACGTCATGTCAAGTGCTCAGATCTGTACAGCAGCCCCATATAATCACGTACAGTTGCTCCAACATACAAGAATGTGTTTACAAGACAGTGATGAAAACAGTTTATATGAGCGCTAATTCAGACATAGAATTTATATATATATTTTGATACCCTTACCCATTCAAAACTGTTGTTACAAAATCACTTCTCATTGTGTTCATTTCAAGGTTTCACAAACAGAAAACATGTAGTGATGTTTCTCGGACTAACACACTGATGAGTTTCCAGTGTAGCCTAGTGGTTAGAGTGTTGGACTAATAACCACAAGGTTGCAAGTTCAAATCCCCGAGTTGACAAGGTACAAATCTGTCGTTCTGCCCCTGAACAGGCAGTTAACCCACTGTTCCCAGGCCGTCATTGAAAATAAGAATGTGTTCTTAACTGACTTGCCTGGTTAAATAAAGGTAAAATTAAAAAAATATTATTTTTTTTTACTAAAGAACAATCATTAAGTCAAAACACAAACAATTATAATGTAATTTGTATACTTGTCATTCTATACTGAAAACAGGTACATTCTGAAAGATTTTGTTGTTGTTGATGTGATAACACATGTTTTGTTTATGTCTCAATTTAGGATAATACTGTTTATATTTTTTATTTTACTTAAATTGTAATATTTTTGTTGTCTCATACCATGCTAATACACTAACAGGCAATGCAAACAGATGTGGAATTAACCCCCCCAAAACAATTGTGTGTCTTTATGGATCAATAATTGATCAAAAATACTAATAGGCAGGATCAGATCCTCTTTCCTATTCAGGCATCATATAATACACAGCCACATGCAAATCCATCAACTCCACCAATGAAACTTTGAAAACCTTAACATGACTGCTGGCAATGTCATTATTTTTGTCACCATCCATCAATGGTTGAATTGTGTTATTGTTCTTTGTACTGAGCTTCCAATGGCTGGAGCCAATCGACAATCGGTAATTGAAAAATACCCAAATAAAACGCATGAAAAGCTGTGCTGTTTTTTGTTGTTATTTTTTGTTGTTCTTACAACAACCAAGTCTTCCTAACATTTGCCATAACTAGTAAGCCTTACATCCTGAATGGGCTACCAAATATGCACCTGGGCACACATGGGAGGGGTGGGAACACATGCCCTTCTAAGTAATTGAGCCGAGAACATAATTGTTATATTGTAATTAAAATCATAGACCCGTAAGAGAACACATGACCAAAGCAAGGCATGATCCATATATAATTAAATTATATATGGAAATATCTCATTAATAAACAAATGTTTGCACAACCAAGGACATGAAAACTGTCTCCAATATGGTTTTTAGCTACTGTATATTATCACACAATACTACACTTTAATTCCTCTTAAAATGTTTACATGTATAATATATCTTTCTAAATATATATATTTAAACTGTTTTCATATAAAATATGTCATTTTTCTCCTTGATCAGGATTTTCTCTCTGTGTGTGTCAACCCACAGCTCATAACCTGACACCTACCCTGCAGCCTGGACACACTCACACACACTCACTCACACACACACACTCACACACTCACTCACACACACACTCACTCACTCACTCACTCACACACTCACTCACACACTCACTCACTCACACACTCACTCACACTCACACACACACACACACACACACACACACACACACACACGCACACACTCACTCACACACTCACTCACTCACACACTCACTCACTCACACACTCACTCACTCACACACTCACTCACACTCACACACACACACACACACACACACACACACACACACACGCACACACTCACTCACTCACTCGCACACACACACACACACACACACACTCACACACACACACACACACTCACTTACTCACACACACACACTCACACACACACACTCACTCACTCACTCACTCACACACACACACACACACACACTCACACACACACACACACACACTCACACACACACACACTCACACACACACTCACACACACACACTCACTCACTCACTCACTCACTCACTCACACACACACACACACACACACACACACACACACACACACACACACACACACACACACACACACACACACAACCTTTGAGGTACGTAGACAGACAGAGCCTGATATTTCATTCAATGTAAATTACATTTTTAAAATCTTTAGTACCGAAATAAATAAATATCACACGTTATTATTGAACCACACTAAATATAAGTGTTTATATGTAATTATTATTGAATTCCTTCCTTAGAGAAAAGGGCCTCCATCCAACACCTCCATTCGTCTCTAAATCCCCATCGTCAAGCTGTGACTGGTTCAGACACGGTCTCTTCCTCGCTTGATCTCCATCGCCATCCAGGTTTCCTATGTTTTCTTTTCCATGATAGATCAACCTTCTTGCCTTTAAGGCCAAGTTCTGTCTTGAGGACAGCAGAGCCCATTGACGTAAATGTTCACGATGTTGGAAAAGAGTTTCCACTTGTTTCATTATTTCAAGGACTTCAAAATAATCTCCCCGTCTAAAGCTAAAGACAGGCACAGAATAGTTGACCTCTGTGCAGAAAATACATACCAACTAAGTGATTTGGTTGCATTTGAACTATTTAATTCAGCACAACCTAAAATTGTCACTTTGGAGTCTGGACTATATGCCACTGAAGAGATTCTTATGGCTTTCGAATCATCTCGACCGCAGACTTCCTCTTCCAATGCGTACCCTGGCAGGGATGTTCCACTCAGGGCCTGTTTGATTTGACATAGAGCAAGTCTTATCTCAAGCCATTCTCTCATCAGAGATCTTTGTGGGCTATACTCAGGCTTGTCTCAGGATGGTAAGTTGGTGGTTGATGATATCCCTCTAGTGGTGTGGGGGCTGTGCTTTGGCAAAGTGGGTGTGGTTATATCCTTCCTGTTTGGCCCTGTCCGGGGGTATCCTCGGATGGGGCCACGGTGTCTCCTGACCCCTCCTGTCTCAGCCTCCAGTATTTATGCTGCAGTAGTTTATGTGTCGGGGGGCTAGGGTCAGTTTGTTATATCTGGTGTACTTCTCCTGCCCTATTCGGTGTCCTGTGTGAATCTAAGTGTGTGTTCTCTAATTCTCTCCTTCTCTCTTTCTTTCTCTCTCTCGGAGGACCTGAGCCCTAGGACCATGCTCCAGGACTACCTGACATGATGACTCCTTGCTGTCCCCAGTCCACCTGGCCGTGCTGCTGCTCCAGTTTCAACTGTTCTGCCTTATTATTATTCGACCATGCTGGTCATTTATGAACATTTGAACATCTTGGCCATGTTATGTTATAATCTCCACCCGGCACAGCCAGAAGAGGACTGGCCACCCCACATAGCCTGGTTCCTCTCTAGGTTTCTTCCTAGGTTTTGGCCTTTCTAGGGAGTTTTTCCTAGCCACCGTGCTTCTACACCTGCATTGCTTGCTGTTTGGGGTTTTAGGCTGGGTTTCTGTACAGCACTTTGAGATATCAGCTGATGTACGAAGGGCTATATAAATACGTTTGAATTTATTTGATCTGCAAGTCAGCAGAAAAACTCCCTGTTTTTGGTTGAAAAAGGGTGCTGAGACAGCTGTTTCACCGTTGAATCGTCTTGTGGTTTCTTGGCGCTCGTAGTGTTCACAGCTCTTACTTAAACTGAGGCATACCTACCCCAGAAATTACTGTTTCATATACAGGCTCCCCAAACAGCAGATCCATAAGTTCACTATAACATTTCCCAACTCTTTCAAATGTTCAAACACACTCCACAGTTCAACAAGGTCACTACACATCAATCATCAGGACAGCTTTATTGCAAACACATGCTTTACCTAAACAGCTGCTCTATCAGGTTACATAAGCACTCACTCGATAGCGTGAGAACATCCGGACAGGACGTACATAAATGGGCATAACCACGTGATACATAAAATTGGTCTTCAATCACTTTCGGACACATGCCATCTACTGTATTCTCGTTCTCATGTTTCTTGGCCCAGGCAAGTCTCCTCTTCTTATTGGTGTCCTTTTAGTAGTGGTTTCGTTGCAGCAATTCGACCATGAAGACCTGATTCACACAGTCTCTCTGAACAGTTGTTGTTGAGATGTGTCTGTTACTGGAACTCTGTGAGGCATTTATTTGGGCTGCAATCTGAGGTGCCGTTAACTCTAATGAACTTATCCTCTGCAGCAGAGGTAACTCTGGTTCTTTCCTGTGGCGGTCCTCATGAGAGCCAGTTTCATCATAGCACTTGATGGTTTTTGCGACTGCACTTGAAGAAACTTTAAGTTCTTGAAATTTTCCAGACTGACTGACCTTCATGTCTTAAAGTAATGACGGACTGTTGTTTCTTGTTGTTTCTCGTTGCTTATTTGAGCTGTTCTTGCCATTATATGGACTTTGTCTTTTACCAAATAGGGCTATCCTCTGTACACCACATAACATGGCACAACATAACTGATTGTCTCAAACGCATTAAGAAGGAAAGAAGTTCTACAAATTAACTTTTAACAAGGCACTCCTTTAACAAGGTTCATTGAAATGCATTCCAGGTGACTACCCCATGAAGCTGGTTGATAGAATTCCAAGCGTGTGCAAAGCTGTCATCAAGGCAAATTGTGGCTACTTTGAAGAATCTCAAATCTCAAATATATTTTGATTTGTTTAACACTTTTTTTGGTTGCTACATGATTCCGTATGTGTTATTTAATAGTTTTGATATCTTCAGTATTATTCTACAATCTAGAATATAGTCAAATTAAAGAAGAAACCCTTGAGTATGAGTAGGTGTGTCCAAACTTTTGACTGGTACGGTAGGTGTTCCTTTTGTCCAGATGGGGAAGGGAAGTGTGAAGTGCAATTGAGATTGCGTCATCTGTGGATCTTTTGGGGCGGTATACGAATTGGAGTGGGTCTAGGATTTTCGGGATTTGATGGTGTTGATGTGAGCCATGACCAGCCTTTCTCACTTCTTTGTCCATAATAATGCAATGTTTAAAACAGCTAGGCACTTGGAACTGGAAAATCTCCGACTACAGTGTGTTCAAGACAACTGGGAACTCTGAAAAAAATGAGCTCCAACTGGATTTGATTTTTTTGGAACGGTTATCCAACTCGGAATTCCAACTCGGGAACTCGGGCCTCTTTCAAGCTCCTACTTTCCGACCTGAAGATCATTGACTTCATACTAGACCTATTTTCTGAGTTTCCAGTTGTATTGAAAGCACCGTAATAATCTTATTGTGTCGGCTATACGTGCGCTCTAGCCAACAGTGTGCGGATCGAGATGTTGGCAAGAGCACACTTGCAGTTGTGGAAACTCAATTATCATACTTTAATAAAAGTAAAGATACCTTAATAGAAAATGACTCAAGTAAAAGTGAGTCACCCAGTAAAATACTACTTGAGTAAAAGTCTAAAAGTATTTGGTTTTAAATGTACTTAAGTATCAAAAGTAAAAGTAAAAGTATGACTAATTTAAAATTCCTTATATTAAGCAAACCAGATAATTACCAGGGATGTTCTCTGTCTTGTGAGTCCTCCAGGTCAGAGGCAGTAGGGATGACCAGGGATGTTCTCTGTTTAGTGAGTCCGCCAGATCAGAGGCAGTAGGGATGACCAGGGATGTTCTCTGTTTAGTGAGTCCTCCAGGTCAGAGGCAGTAGGGATGACCAGGGATGTTCTCTGTTTAGTGAGTCCGCCAGATCAGAGGCAGTAGGGATGACCAGGGATGTTGTCTGTTTAGTGAGTCCTCCAGATCAGAGGCTGCAGGGATGACCAGGGATGTTCTCTGTTTAGTGAGTCCTCCAGATCAGAGGCAGTAGGGATGACCAGGGATGTTCTCTGTCTTGTGAGTCCTCCAGGTCAGAGGCAGTAGGGATGACCAGGGATGTTCTCTGTTTAGTGAGTCCGCCAGATCAGAGGCAGTAGGGATGACCAGGGATGTTCTCTGTTTAGTGAGTCCTCCAGGTCAGAGGCAGTAGGGATGACCAGGGATGTTCTCTGTTTAGTGAGTCCTCCAGATCAGAGGCTAGAAGGGATGTTCTCTGTCTAGTGAGTCCTCCAGGTCAGAGGCAGTAGAGATGACCAGGGATGTTCTCTGTTTAGTGAGTCCTCCAGATCAGAGGCAATAGGGATGACCAGGGATGTTCTCTGTTTAGTGAGTCCTCCAGATCAGAGACAGTAGTGACGACCAGGGATGTTCTCTGTTTAGTGAGTCCTCCAGATCAGAGGCAGTAGGGACGACCAGGAGGATGTACTTTGCTGTAAAATGCTGTGGCTCAAATATGCTTGTTGGGCTCTCAACGATTCATCTAAGGGTGGTTTGTCGACCAGCTTCATTATTGCAATAATTAGTCGACGTTATAAGATCTGAATAAAGTAAAATCCTGATTGGTGATTGGCCTTGTCTCTCCTCATTATTGATTAGTATTTCCATGATATACCAGAGTGGGTAGACTCGCTATATAACGCAATTTTTTTGTGAGAAAATCATCGGTAGACGACTCTGTCAATCACTTGTATTTTTTATTCACTACATGGGAATTTATTCGCAAAAAAAGTATTTTCATGTGCACTATGTCATCACGCACAGCCTTTTATCTGCAACAAGTTCATTTGACGAATACACGTCTGGTGGGAAAATTAGCATTTTTTTTAAATTAGGATTTTTGAATATTTGCATGAAAATTGGTTGCCAGTTGGATGGAAACAAAGCTATAGAAACAATTTATTTGCAAATCTTTAATTGGGGCATCAAGATAGCCTAGTGGTTAGAGCAGTGGACTAGCAACTGGACGGTTGCATGTTCAAACCCCCGAGCTGTTGTTCTGCCCCTGAACAGGCAGTTAACCCACTGTTCCTAGGCTGTCATTGAAAATAAGATTTTGTTCTTAACTGACTTGCCTAGTTAAATAAAGGTTAAATAAAAATTGCCTGCAATTTTATAAACAGAAGTAACCGCAGATGAATGGGTCAGGCATTAGGGCTGCAGGTAGCCTAGTGGTTAGAGTGTTGGGCCAATAACTGTAAAGGTTGCTTGATCAAATCCCTGAACAAGGCAGTTAACCTACTGTTCCTAGGCTGTCATAAATCAAATCAAATCAAATGTATGTACATCAGCTGATATCTCAAAGTGCTGTACAGAAACCCAGCCTAAAACCCCAAACATCAAGCAATGCAGGTGTAGAAGCACAGTGGCTAGGAAAAACTCCCTAGAAAGGCCAAAACCTAAGAAGAAACCTAGAGAGGAACCAGGCTATGTGGGGTGGCCAGTCCTCTTCTGGCTGTGCTGGGTGGAGATTATACTAAATAAGAGATCACACTAAATAAGAATTTGTTCATAATTGACTTGCCTAGTTAAATAAAAGGTCAATTACATTTCTTCCTCTCTGGCTGGTTGCCACAATGTTGAAATTGTCTATATTGTAAAAATGTATGAAAACTAAGATTAGCTTTTTTTTCTAATGTAAGGTTAAGCATAAGGTTAGCAGTGTGGTCAAGG
This sequence comes from Oncorhynchus masou masou, assembly GCF_036934945.1. Taxonomy (NCBI): domain Eukaryota; kingdom Metazoa; phylum Chordata; class Actinopteri; order Salmoniformes; family Salmonidae; genus Oncorhynchus; species Oncorhynchus masou. The sequence continues at coordinate 54,901,848 of NC_088232.1, forward strand.
TCAGGTTAAGCATCACATTTTTAAGACGAATGTATGAAACTAAAATGAGCTTTTGTTTCTTAATGTAAGGTTAAGCATAAGGTTAGCAGTGTGGTCAAGGTCAGGTTAAGCATCACATTTTTAAGAAGATAAAATCTATAAATAGGCGGGGGCGGGGGTATGACTTTGTGCTTGTGGTAACTCGTCGACAACTAGGCAAGTTTCGGTTCTCCTCGGAGCAGAGGGGAAATGGACACGTATGGAGGGGGTGAGACTTTGTGGCAGTGGTAACTAGTGACTACTAGGCTAGTTTCGGTTCTCGGAGCGGAAACGGACACGTATGGAGGGGGGAGGGGGTATGACTTTGTGGCTGTGGTAACTATGGAAGGGGGCGGTTCGCTACGCAGCAGCGTGTTGGCGTCATGTTAAATGGTCGATGAGTCATGACAACGCAGAAAACGAGGAACAAGGAAGACGTCGAGTTTCAAAAGGAGTCAGTTTCTGTCTAATCAACCACCACAAATTAATCAAATCTTAAAATGTCTCACTTTAGAAAGAGAGATTGGAAACCAGGTAAGATTGATGATGAGCTAGCTTGAAATTGTCAGTTTCGTCGCGTAACCAAGGAAAGGTACCTAGCTATATAACACCAACGTTAGCTAGCTAACGTTAGCCACTACTGCATTTGAGTTAACCTTATTAAGTTAACAAACTTCAGCTCCTGTTTTCTTCAGCTTGTGCTCTAGCGTGTAGGAAGGAGCAGGTGGCTCTAGGACGAGGTGGTAACACATGTAAACATCAACCACGCACGTTAATAGAAAATTGTTGTCATTCTGAACATAATTAGCTTGCTATGCCATTGAACGTTAGTTATCGAAGAAGCGCACACAGACATGTGGTAACATTTCCTGAAGTCTCTGATCATATTTTCTCTTCACATCATCAGATCATGTCATCATGCAGGAGAATCCACACATTTTGCATACCCACGTGAGTTGTGTGTGTGTGTGTGTGTGTGTGTGTGTGTGTGTGTGTGTGTGTGTGTTTCCCAGCTACTGTATATAGTTAGCTATATAGCCTCATGGTTCCCAGCTACTGTATATAGTTCGCTATATTGCCTCATGGTTCCCAGCTACTGTATATAGTTAGCTATATTGCCTCATGGTTCCCAGCTACTGTATATAGTTAGCTATATTGCCTCATGGTTCCCAGCTACTGTATATAGTTAGCTATATAGCCTCATGGTTCCCAGCTACTGTATATAGTTAGCTATATAGCCTCATGGTTCCCAGCTACTGTGGCCAAAATCAACTTGAATCTCTCTCACTGACAGGAAGCTATGGTGGATCTGATAAATGGACGAACCACTAATTACACCTTTATGGACGCCTTTAACTATGGCCTGTTGGGTAAGAACATACAGTTCTGAGTGGTACTCTGTTCCCTATAAATGACTAGATTGATAAGAAATACTGTTTAGCTAGTACATTTTTGTTAAGAAATCTTTGAATGATTCAAGTCATATGCTGTTGCTGATAGCAAGGTCATGTTCAGGTCAACTCAGAGTCTGTGTCCAAAACGGCACCCTGTTCTCTATGTAGTGCACTACTTTAGACAAGAGCCATGTGGACCCTGGTCCCCTATGCAGTACACTGCTATAGACAAGAGCCATATGGACCCTGGTCCCCTATGCAGTACACTACTTTAGACTACAGCCATGTGGACCCTGTTCCCCTATGCAGTACACTACTTTAGACTACAGCCATGTGGACCATGGTCCCCTATGTAAGTGCACTACTTTAGACTAGAGCCATATGGACCCTGTTCCCCTATGCAGTACACTATTTATTGATTTAGTTCAGCATTTCCCAGTCCTGATCCCGGGGACCGCAATTAATACACATTCTATTTTTTTCCCACAATGCTCTACACAGCTGACTGAAATAATCAAAGCTTGATGATGTTGATTATTTGAATCCCCTGTATAGTGCTGCTAAGGACAAACATGTGCACTCCTTTGGGTCCCCAGGACCAGGATTGGGAAAGACTGCTTTAGTTCATCAACAGATATGAGTTATTGTTGTCTATTGCCATGCATTTCACCTCATATTTGATTTCCAGGTCTTGGTAGTGTCAACCCCTTCGTGGGTGACTATATTGACGATGAATACGACGATGACAACGACTATTATGATGACAAAAAACGCAAAGATAAAAAAGCCTATTGCGGTTTTACACACAATTTTTTAGGGCATAGTAGCTCAAAGCTACCCTTAACCCCACACCCATGTATAAGACAACTCACTCCTGAGGTAAGATGCCAAACAACTTTTTCAGTCAATCACATAATTTTGTTTTACATTCAACATAGAGGATGTTTTTACTGAGAATAACTTTCCCTTTTAGGAGGCTGAAAAAAATGGCAGGGAACTAATAGAAGAAGAGAGCAAACTAAAAGAAAAAGCAGAAAAGAAAAGACTGAAAAAGAAGGTTAGTATCTGTCTGTCTGTAGTGTCTGTCTGTCTGTAGTGTCTGTCTGTCTGTAGTGTCTGTCTGTCTGTAGTGTCTGTCTGTCTGTAGTGCCTGTCTGTCTGTAGTGCCTGTCTGTCTGTAGTGCCTGTCTGTCTGTAGTGCCTGTCCGCCTGTCTGTAGTGTCTAGTATCTGTCTGCCTGTCTGTAGTGTCTAGTATCTGTCTGTAGTGTCTAGTGTCTGTCTGTCTGTGTAGTGTCTAGTGTCTGTCTGTAGTGTCTAGTATCTGTCTGCCTGTCTGTAGTGTCTAGTATCTGTCCGCCTGTCTGTAGTGTCTAGTATCTGTCTGCCTGTCTGTAGTGTCTAGTATCTGTCTGTAGTGTCTAGTGTCTGTCTGTCTGTGTAGTGTCTAGTGTCTGTCTGTAGTGTCTAGTATCTGTCTGCCTGTCTGTAGTGTCTAGTATCTGTCTGCCTGTCTGTAGTGTCTAGTATCTGTCTGCCTGTCTGTAGTGTCTAGTATCTGTCTGTAGTGTCTAGTATCTGTCTGCCTGTCTGTAGTGTCTAGTATCTGTCTGCCTGTCTGTAGTGTCTAGTATCTATCTGTCTGTGTAGTGTCTGTCTGTGTGTAGTGTCTAGTATCTGTCTGTCTGTTGTGTCTAGTGTCTCTGTCTAAATCAAATCAGCATTTATTGGTCACATACACATGGTTAGCAGATGTTAATGCGATTTGCAGCGAAATGCTTGTGCTTCTAGTTCCGACCATGCAGTAATATCTTAACAAGTAATCTAACCCAACAATTTCACAACAACTACTTTAAATACACAAGTGTAAAGGGATAAGAATATGTACATATAAATAAATGGATGAGTGATGGCCAAACGATGTAGGCAAAATGCAGTAGATGGCATAGAGTACAGTATATACATGTGAGATGAGTAATGTAGGGTATGTAAACATCATATAAAGTGGCTAGTGATAAATGTATTACATCAAGATACAGTAGATGGTGTAGAGTACAGTATATACCCTACATTACTCATCTCATATGTATGTAAACATATGATGTGGCATTGTTTAAAGTGGCTCGTGATACATTTATTACATCGATTTTTCCATTATGAAAGTGGCTGGAGTTCAGTCAGTATGTTGGCAGCAGCCACTCAATGTTAGTGATGACTGTTTAACAGTCTGATGGCCTTGAGATAGAAGCTGTTTTTCAGTCTCTCGGTCCCAGCTTTGATGCACCTGTACTGACCTCGCCTTCTGGATGATAGCGGGGTGAACAGGCAGTGGCTCAGGTGGTTGTTGTCCTTGATGGTCTTTGGCCTTCATCACACTTCCTGTGATATCGGGTGCTGTGGGTGTCCTGGAGGGCAGGCCGTTTGTCCCTGGTGATGCGTTGTGCAGACCTCATTACCCTTTGGAGAGCCTTACGGTTGTTGGTGTCTGTCTGTCTAGTGTCTGTCTGTAGTGTGTCTGTCTATAGTGTCTATTGTCTCTGTCTAAATTAAATCAAATTTTATACCAGGGTTCTCCCCAGATCTGGTCACTATGCCAGGGTTCTCCCCCAGATCTGGTCACTATGCCAGGGTTCTCCCCCAGATCTGGTCACTATGCCAGGGTTCTCCCCCAGATCTGGTCACTATGCCAGGGTTCTCCCCCAGATCTGGTCACTATGCCAGGGTTCTCCCCCAGATCTGGTCACTATGCCAGGGTTCTCCCCCAGAGCTGGTCACTATGCCAGGGTTCTCCCCCAGATCTGGTCACTATGCCAGTGTTCTCCCCAGATCTGGTCACTATGCCAGGGTTCTTCCCAGATCTGGTCACTATGCCAGGGTTCTCCCCCAGATCTGGTCACGATGCCAGGGTTCTCCCCCAGATCTGGTCACGATGCCAGTGTTCTCCCCAGACCTGGTCACTATGCCAGTGTTCTCCCCAGACCTGGTCACGATGCCAGGGTTCTTCCCAGATCTGGTCACTATGCCAGTGTTCTCCCCAGATCTGGTCACGATGCCAGTGTTCTCCCCAGACCTGGTCACGATGCCAGGGTTCTCCCCCAGAGCTGGTCATTATGCCAGGGTTCTCCCCCAGATCTGGTCACGATGCCAGTGTTCCCCCCAGATCTGGTCACGATGCCAGTGTTCTCCCCAGATCTGGTCACTATGCCAGGGTTCTCCCCCAGATCTGGTCACTATGCCAGGGTTCTTCCCAGATCTGGTCACTATGCCAGTGTTCTCCCCAGATCTGGTCACTATGCCAGGGTTCTCCCCCAGATCTGGTCACTATGCCAGTGTTCTTCCCAGATCTGGTCACTATGCCAGTGTTCTTCCCAGATCTGGTCACTATGCCAGGGTTCTCCCCCAGATCTGGTCACTATGCCAGGGTTCTTCCCAGATCTGGTCACTATGCCAGGGTTCTCCCCCAGATCTGGTCACTATGCCAGTGTTCTCCCCAGAGCTGGTCACTATGCCAGGGTTCTCCCCCAGATCTGGTCACTATGCCAGTGTTCTTCCCAGATCTGGTCACTATGCCAGTGTTCTCCCCAGAGCTGGTCACTATGCCAGGGTTCTCCCCCAGATCTGGTCACTATGCCAGTGTTCTTCCCAGATCTGGTCACTATGCCAGTGTTCTCCCCAGATCTGGTCACTATGCCAGGGTTCTCCCCAGATCTGGTCACTATGCCAGTGTTCTTCCCAGATCTGGTCACTATGCCAGGGTTCTCCCCAGATCTGGTCACTATGCCAGGGTTCTCCCCAGATCTGGTCACTATGCCAGTGTTCTTCCCAGATCTGGTCACTATGCCAGGGTTCTCCCCCAGATCTGGTCACTATGCCAGGGTTCTTCCCAGATCTGGTCACTATGCCAGGGTTCTCCCCCAGATCTGGTCACTATGCCAGGGTTCTCCCCCAGATCTGGTCACTATGCCAGTGTTCTTCCCAGATCTGGTCACTATGCCAGGGTTCTCCCCAGATCTGGTCACTATGCCAGGGTTCTCCCCAGATCTGGTCACTATGCCAGGGTTCTCCCCAGATCTGGTCACTATGCCAGGGTTCTCCCCCAGATCTGGTCACTATGCCAGGGTTCTCCCCAGATCTGGTCACTATGCCAGGGTTCTCCCCAGATCTGGTCACTATGCCAGGGTTCTCCCCAGATCTGGTCACTATGCCAGGGTTCTTCCCAGATCTGGTCACTATGCCAGGGTTTTCCCCCAGAGCTGGTCACTATGCCAGTGTTCTCCCCAGATCTGGTCACTATGCCAGTGTTCTCCCCCAGATCTGGTCACTATGCCAGGGTTCTCCCCAGATCTGGTCACTATGCCAGGGTTCTCCCCCAGATCTGGTCACTATGCCAGGGTTCTCCCCAGATCTGGTCACTATGCCAGGGTTCTCCCTCAGATCTAGTCACTATGCCAGGGTTCTCCCCAGATCTGGTCACGATGCCAGGGTTCTCCCCAGAGCTGGTCACTATGCCAGGCTTCTCCCCCAGAGCTGGTCACTATGCCAGGGTTCTCCCCCAGATCTGGTCACGATGCCAGGGTTCTCCCTCAGATCTGGTCACGATGCCAGGGTTCTCCCCAGATCTGGTCACTATGCCATGGTCCTCCCCAGATCTGGTCACTATGCCAGGGTTCTCCCCCAGATCTGGTCACTATGCCAGGGTTCTCCCCAGATCTGGTCACAATGCCAGGGTTCTCCCCAGATCTGGTCACTATGCCAGGGTTCTCCCCAGATCTGGTCACTATGCCAGGGTTCTCCCCAAATAAGAGGGGTTGCTGTGTCACCTTGTTGTCTTGGCTGTGCCACTATGTAAAGATTTCTCAGCAAATGAAACTGATATTTAGTCATAATAGTTACTATCTCTGATCGGCTGCACATTTGGACACAGCGTGCTCAGGATGCTGTCAGGTTCTCCTTGGGGTCATGAGAGGGGCTGAACCAAATGTTTGATGTATTATAATAATTGATTATGCTTATGTTGTATTAATAGAAGAGGAAGGGCTATAAGACCCTCCCCCTTGCATGTATAGGGTTCTCAACTATATATATATATATATATATATGGTTTAATATTTTTCCACAGTTATTTTCTAGTCCCAGCCTCTTATAAAGAAACAGTCACACATCTCTTAGACCAAGACAACTCTGCAGGGGAGTGAAAGAGATAAGAGACTAGTCAAACATTCTACTGTAAATCAACTTGGGGAGTGGACATTAACTGCTGAGTCTTCAGATAACACTGAAACGATTGTTTGAAAAGCTGCGTAGGCATGGGTTTGGTCTCATGAGTAGAAGGTAATGACTTAGGCAGTGACATCATTAAGATATGACTGCAGGCATTATAAAACAACTTGAACCCTTTACTATTTTGCAGAACTTACTCGGAAACGTGCGTGCTATGTTCCTGTTGTCAACCACTGTCTGCAATTGCGTTAATAAAGTTTTTTGATTGATTTCCTTAACTTCTCTAGGATATGTGGGATGGTAGAGTCCTGGCAAACTTCCAGTGGAAATGCAGAGCGTCAAATTCAACTAAATTACTGTAAAAATGAAACTTTCATCAAATCACACATGCGATAGACCAAATTAAAACTACACTTGTTGTGAATCCAGCCAACATGTCAGATTTCAAAAAGGCTTTACGGCAAAAGCATACGATGCTATTATCGGAGTATAGCACCTCAGCAAACAAACATGGACAATCATGCTTCAACCCACCAGGCTCGACACAAAACGCTGAAATAACAATATAATTCAAGCCTTAACTTTGAAGATCTTCCTCTTTTGGCACTCCAATATGTCCCATAAACATCATAAATGGTCCTTTTTGTTTGATAAATTCTGTTGATACATATCCAAAATGTCAATTTATTTGGCACGTTTGATTCAGAAAAACACTGGTTCTAACACGCGCGACATGGCTACAAAATATCTGAAAAGTTTCCTGTAATCTTCGTATCAGGAAAGTTGTTTGAAATGTTTGGACAACTTAAGGTATTTTTTTTTTTGCGTAAATAATCAATTAAATTAAACGGAATAAACAGCGTTCAATACCGGAGGCAAACAAAGTGGAGCGTGCTTTCAGGTCACACGCCTCTAACAGAGGTCACTTCCTTCAAGCCTTGTTCTGATCAGTGCTACTTCTTCATTTCTCAAAGGAAAAACCTGAACCAATTTCTAAAGACTGTTGACATCCAGTGGAAGCGATAGGAACTGCAAGCCAGAAAACATTCTGAATGGTTTGTCATTGGGGTTTCGCCTGCCAAATAAGTTATGTTATACTCACAGACATCATTCAAACAGGCCGTCATTGTAAATAAGAATTTGTACTTAACTGACTTGCCTATTAAAAGTTGAATTAAATACCGCCTGTAGTGTCTGTCTGTCCTGCCTGTAGTGTCTCTGTCTGTCCCGCCTGTAGTGTCTCTGTCTGTCCCGCCTGTAGTGTCTCTGTCTGTCCCGCCTGTAGTGTCTCTGTCTGTCTGTCCCGCCTGTAGTGTCTCTGTCTGTCTGTCCCGCCTCTAGTGTCTGTCTGTCCCGCCTGTAGTGTCTCTGTCTGTCCCGCCTGTAGTGTCTCTGTCTGTCCCGCCTGTAGTGTCTCTGTCTGTCCCGCCTGTAGTGTCTCTGTCTGTCTGTCCCGCCTGTAGTGTCTCTGTCTGTCTGTCCCGCCTGTAGTGTCTCTCTGTCTGTCCCGCCTGTAGTGTCTGTCTGTCTGTCCCGCCTGTAGTGTCTGTCTGTCTGTCCCGCCTGTAGTGTCTGTCTGTCTGTCCCGCCTGTAGTGTCTGTCTGCCTGTCCCGCCAGTCATGGGATCCAAGTGGTCTTCACCCTCCAGAGAACCTCCAGAGAACCACCTGTTGTTCTTATGCAGGTATTTTTCTCTGTCACCTCCCACAGCGACAGAAGGAGAGGAGACGTGCAGGAAAAGAAAAGGAGTCTGTAAGTATGTTTCTGTTCCACTTTCACTCTACTGCCCCCCCCCACTGGTGGAGAGTCACTCTACTGCCCCCCCCCACTGGTGGAGAGTCACTCTACTGCCCCCCACACTAGTGGAGAGTCACTCTACTGCCCCCCCCCACTAGTGGAGAGTCACTCTACTGCCCCCCCACTAGTGGAGAGTCACTCTACTGCCCCCCCCACTAGTGGAGAGTCACTCTACTGCCCCCACTAGTGGAGAGTCACTCTACTGCCCCCCCCCCCCACTAGTGGAGAGTCACTCTACTGCCCCCCACTAGTGGAGAGTCACTCTACTGCCCCCCCACTAGTGGAGAGTCACTCTACTGCACCCCCACTAGTGGAGAGTCACTCTACTGCCCCCCCCCCACTAGTGGAGAGTCACTCTACTGCCCCCACTAGTGGAGAGTCACTCTACTGCCCCCCCACTAGTGGAGAGTCACTCTACTGCCCCCCCACTAGTGGAGAGTCACTCTACTGCCCCCCACTAGTGGAGAGTCACTCTACTGCCCCCCCACTAGTGGAGAGTCACTCTACTGCCCCCCTAGTGGAGAGTCACTACTAGTGGAGAGTCACTCTACTGCCCCCCCCACTAGTGGAGAGTCACTCTACTGCCCCCCCCACTAGTGGAGAGTCACTCTACTGCCCCCCCTAGTGGAGAGTCACTCTACTGCCCCCCCACTAGTGGAGAGTCACTCTACTGCCCCCCCACTAGTGGTGTGTCAGTCTACTGCCCCCCCCCACTAGTGGAGAGTCACTCTACTGCCCCCCCCCCCACTAGTGGAGAGTCACTCTACTGCCCCCCCACTAGTGGAGAGTCACTCTACTGCCCCCACTAGTGGAGAGTCACTCTACTGCCCCCCACTAGTGGAGAGTCACTCTACTGCCCCCCCCACTAGTGGAGAGTCACTCTACTGCCCCCCACTAGTGGAGAGTCACTCTACTGCCCCCCCCCCACTAGTGGAGAGTCACTCTACTGCCCCCCACTAGTGGAGAGTCACTCTACTGCCCCCCCACTAGTGGAGAGTCACTCTACTGCCCCCCACTAGTGGAGAGTCACTCTACTGCCCCCCCACTAGTGGAGAGTCACTCTACTGGCCCCCCCACTAGTGGAGAGTCACTCTACTGCCCCCCACTAGTGGAGAGTCACTCTACTGCCCCCCACTAGTGGAGAGTCACTCTACTGCCCCCCCACTAGTGGAGAGTCACTCTACTGCCCCCCACTAGTGGAGAGTCACTCTACTGCCCCCCCCACTAGTGGAGAGTCACTCTACTGCCCCCCCCACTGGTGGAGAGTCACTCTACTGCCCCCCCCCCACTAGTGGAGAGTCACTCTACTGCCCCCCCACTAGTGGAGAGTCACTCTACTGCCCCCCCCACTAGTGGAGAGTCACTCTACTGCCCCCCACTAGTGGAGAGTCACTCTACTGCCCCCACTAGTGGAGAGTCACTCTACTGCCCCCCCCCACTAGTGGAGAGTCACTCTACTGCCCCCCCACTAGTGGAGAGTCACTCTACTGCCCCCCCACTAGTGGAGAGTCACTCTACTGCCCCCCCCCCACTAGTGGAGAGTCACTCTACTGCCCCCCACTAGTGGAGAGTCACTCTACTGCCCCCCCACTAGTGGAGAGTCACTCTACTGCCCCCCCACTAGTGGAGAGTCACTCTACTGCCCCCCCACTAGTGGAGAGTCACTCTACTGCCCCCACTAGTGGAGAGTCACTCTACTGCCCCCCACTAGTGGAGAGTCACTCTACTGCCCCCCCACTAGTGGAGAGTCACTCTACTGCCCCCCCACTAGTGGAGAGTCACTCTACTGCCCCCCCACTGGTGGAGAGTCACTCTACTGCCCCCCCCACTAGTGGAGAGTCACTCTACTGCCCCCCCCACTAGTGGAGAGTCACTCTACTGCCCCACCCACTAGTGGAGAGTCACTCTACTGCCCCCCCCCCACTAGTGGAGAGTCACTCTACTGCCCCCCCCCACTAGTGGAGAGTCACTCTACTGCCCCCCCCACTAGTGGAGAGTCACTCTACTGCCCCCCCCACTAGTGGAGAGTCACTCTACTGCCCCCCCACTAGTGGAGAGTCACTCTACTGCCCCCCCACTAGTGGAGAGTCACTCTACTGCCCCCCCCCCCCCCCACTAGTGGAGAGTCACTCTACTGCCCCCCACTAGTGGAGAGTCACTCTACTGCCCCCCACTAGTGGAGAGTCACTCTACTGCCCCCCCACTAGTGGAGTGTCACTCTACTGCCCCCCACTACTAGTGGTGAGTCACTCTACTGCCCCCCCCACTAGTGGAGAGTCACTCTACTGCCCCCCCCCACTAGTGGAGAGTCACTCTACTGCCCCCCCACTAGTGGAGAGTCACTCTACTGGCCCCCCCCCCACTAGTGGAGAGTCACTCTACTGCCCCCCCCACTAGTGGAGAGTCACTCTACTGCCCCCCCCACTAGTGGAGAGTCACTCTACTGCCCCCCCCCCACTAGTGGAGAGTCACTCTACTGCCCCCCCACTAGTGGAGAGTCACGATACTCTCAGTTACACCAGCTCTGTCAGGAGGAATGGGCCAAAATTCACCCAACTTCTTGTGGGAATCTTGTGGAAGGCTACCCAAAATGTTTGACCCAAGTTAAACAATTTAATGTAAACTTGTAAACTTCTGACCCACTGGGAATGTGATGAAATAAATAAAACCTAAAATAAATAATTCTCTCTCCTGTAATTCTGACATTTCACATTCTTAAAATAAACCGGTGATCCTATAACTGACTTAAGACAGGGAATATTTACTAGGATCAAATATCAGGAATTGTGAAATACTACTAATAGGTGTATGTAAACTTCCGACATCAACCGTACATATATAGATCTTATTTGCATATGTATTTAGACCCTTTACTAAGAGACTCGAAATTGAGCTCAGGTGCATCCTGTTTATATTGATCATCCTTTAGATGTTTCTACAATTGTATTGGAGTCCACCTGTGGTAAATTCAATTGATTGGACATGATTTGGAAAGACACACACCTGTCTATATAAGGTCCCACAGTTGACAGAGCATGTCAGAGCAAAAACCACAAGCCATGAGGTCGAAGGAATTGTCCGTTGAGCTCCGAGATAGGATTGTGTCGAGGCACAGATCTGGGGAAGGGTACCAAAAAATGTTTGCAGCATTGAAGGTCCCCAAGAACACAGTAGTCTCCCTTATTCTTAAATGGAAGAAGTTTGGAACCACGCAGACTATTTCTAGAGCAATCGGGGAGACGGGCCTTGGTCATACTTATGTAAATGTGATATTTCTTTAATTTATTTAAAAAAAAACAGTTTTGTGGGGTATTGTGTGCAGATTGAGTAAAGAAATGATTTAATGCATATAGAGTAAGACTAACGTAACAAAATGTGGAACAAGTCAAGGGGTCTGAATACTTTCCGAATGCCCTGGCCATAGGTACGTTCATGTACTCCGAATGCCCTGGCCATAGGTACGTTCATGTACTCCGAATGCCCTGGCCATAGGTACGTTCATGTACTCCGAATGCCCTGGCTATAGGTACGTTCATGTACTCCGAATGCCCTGGCTATAGGTACGTTCATGTACTCCGAATGCCCTGGCTATAGGTACGTTCATGTACTCCGAATGCCCTGGCCATAGGTACGTTCATGTACTCCGAATGCCCTGGCCATAGGTACGTTCATGTACTCCGAATGCCCTGGCTATAGGTACGTTCATGTACTCCGAATGCCCTGGCCATAGGTACGTTCATGTACTCCGAATGCCCTGGCTATAGGTGCGTTCATGTACTCCGACTGCCCTGGCTATAGGTGCGTTCATGTACTCCGAATGCCCTGGCTATAGGTGCGTTCATGTACTCCGAATGCCCTGGCTATAGGTGCGTTCATGTACTCCGAATGCCCTGGCTATAGGTACGTTCATGTACTCCGAATGCCCTGGCCATAGGTACGTTCATGTACTCCGAATGCCCTGGCCATAGGTACGTTCATGTACTCCGAATGCCCTGGCCATAGGTACGTTCATGTACTCCGAATGCCCTGGCCATAGGTACGTTCATGTACTCCGAATGCCCGGGCCAAAAGCTGTGCCCTATGTTGTAAATGTGGTTATTTTTGGGACGCTTCCCTTGTATCTTGGATATGAGTTTGTACACGGAACATAATTGGGTTTTTTATGCCTCCTAGGAGAATCGAGGGCCAGGGAGGCCCAGCCACTCGGAGAAACGGGGAGGAGATTTAAACATTGAGAGAGAGCAGCAGGAGGAGAAGGAGTTTACAGAGGAGCGCCTTGGTCCGGGACCTGGAGGTACTGCAGCCTGTAGCAGGCAGCAGGAGGCGCAGGATTCTCCTTTGGAGGAGAACTGTGGTAGCAGTAATGAGGACCAGGAGGACGTGGGAGACGAGGGCTTAGCCAGGGAGCCAGAGGTTTGTTTTGGTTCCTTTCGCTCCCGTATGTGTCATTTTCATTCTACAGTGCACCCTGCTTCCAGTGAAGGTAGCTCTAGTCCTAGAATCTATACAATGGCCTCCCATTCAAGTCAATGGCGGCATAATGGTTAGACTGACAGCTTTATGGAATGTACTCTTGAATTTACCAGTCAAATTGCTAGGCTAAGAGGTTCCATGCCCTAATCAACTGTTAGTGTTTCAATTGTCCTCCACGGATGTGATCACTGTAAGAGGAGTGTACTGTATTACTGGTGAAACTCCATTAACGCATGTTATAACGCTCAGCTATGTCATTAATGCTCTGATATGTCGTTAACGCTCTGCTATGTCATTATCGCATGTTGTGCATATGTTTACTAGTAATTTAACCTTTATTTAAGAACAAATTATTATTTACAACGATGGCCTACCCCGGCCAAACCCGGACGGCACTGGGCCAATTGTGCGCTGCCCTATGGGACTCCCAATCACGGTTGGTTGTAATACAGCCTGGAATCGAACCACGGTCTGTAGTGAGGCCTCCGACACTAAGATGAGGTGCCTTAGACCGCTGCGCCATTCGGCAGCCCTATAATATTCATTATTGACATTATTTAATGATTCATGTAGAGAATGTCACTGGACGGAAGTAACCTGCGCATTCTGTATATTTGTAAAATACGATTCTTTACAATTCTGTATAACTAATTTCACTTAGATAGTCTAATCTAATAGTTCCATCAAATAAATACAAATCCATTCATATTCCCCTTAGCGCTGTAAATTACTGACATTTTTTTGAACAGCTTCTGTCTACCCAGTGAGTGAAGTTTAGTGGATAACTGTTAGTGTTCCTCCATCTTGGATCTGTCCCCATACAGGAGTTGGATATGAGTAGCTGCTTCTAGTGTGTAACTGCTCCTCCATCTTGGATCTGTCCCCATAGAGGAGTTGGATATGAGTAGCTGCTTCTAGTGTGTAACTGCTCCTCCATCTTGGATCTGTCCCCATACAGGAGTTGGATATGAGTAGCTGCTTCGTCTCTACGGCTGCGTGTATTGCTAAACGACAACTAGAGCAGAACCCCAAACCAGAGAAGAAAATTATCCAGCAACCTCAGAAGCCAGTGGTGGAACAGCAGCAGCAGCAGAAGAAGGAACAGCAGCAGGAGAAGGAACAGCAGCAGGAGAAGGAACAGCAGCAGGAGAAGGAACAGCAGCAGGAGAAGGAACAGCAGCAGGAGAAGGAACAGCAGCAGGAGAAGGAACAGCAGCAGGAGAAGGAACAGCAGCAGGAGAAGGAACAGCAGCAGGAGAAGGAACAGCAGCAGGAGAAGGAACAGCAGCAGGAGAAGGAACAGCAGCAGGAGAAGGAACAGCAGGAGGAGGTTATTGTCAGGAAAAAGGAGGTGATTTTGAAAAAATTATGTAACTTTCTGATCATGTTGAACATAAGCATGTACTATTTCTGTTTAGTACGGTCTGTCTGTAGTGTCACGCCGTAGACCTCCTGCACTGTGACGTACTAACTATGACACTATGCGTCCCAATAGAAAAAGGTGGAGGCCAATGTTGATGATATTCTTAAAAGAAGCACAGAGCTCGCCCGTAAGTCCTTACTCCATTCATACCAGTAATGTCAATCACAATGTGTGTCCCAAATGCCACGCTCTACTCTATACAGTGCACCAGGACCCATAGAGCTTTGCTCAAAAGTAATATACTATGTAGGGAATAGGGTCATTTGGGACACATCCAAGCTCGTACTGATCTGAAACCTCAAAGCACTTGGGTGGTTTATTTCCAGTATTTAAACTCCAAATGCTATGCTTTAAGAGTCTCTCCTCTCCCAGTCATAGGAAACCAGTTCGCAGCCTGTGGCCAGCTGGAAATGGCAGTCAACTATTTCACTGACGCTATTAAACACAATCCTACAGAATTTAAGTGAGTATGAAAGTCAATGACACTGGTTGGCACTCGGCTTATGTATGATATGAGTAAATGACTGATCTGCATCCATAATGGCACCCTCTTCCCTGTCTAGTGCACAACTCTATTCTGAAATGGCACCCTATTCCCTGTCTAGTGCACAACTCTATTCTGAAATGGCACCCTATTCCCTGTCTAGTGCACAACTCTATTCTGAAATGGCACCCTATTCCCTGTCTAGTGCACAACTCTATTCTGAAATGGCACCCTATTCCCTGTCTAGTGCACAACTCTATTCTGAAATGGCACCCTATTCCCTGTCTAGTGCACAACTCTATTCTGAAATGGCACCCTATTCCCTGTCTAGTGCACAACTCTATTCTGAAATGGCACCCTATTCCCTGTCTAGTGCACAACTCTATTCTGAAATGGCACCCTATTCCCTGTCTAGTGCACAACTCTATTCTGAAATGGCACCCTATTCCCTGTCTAGTGCACAACCCTATTCTGAAATGGCACCCTATTCCCTGTCTAGTGCACAACTCTATTCTGAAATGGCACCCTATTCCCTGTCTAGTGCACAACTCTATTCTGAAATGGCACCCTATTCCCTGTCTAGTGCACAACTCTATTCTGAAATGGCACCCTCTTCCCTGTCTAGTGCACAACTCTATTCTGAAATGGCACCCTATTCCCTGTCTAGTGCACAACTCTATTCTGAAATGGCACCCTCTTCCCTGTCTAGTGCACAACTCTATTCTGAAATGGCACCCTATTCCCTGTCTAGTGCACAACTCTATTCTGAAATGGCACCCTATTCCCTGTCTAGTGCACAACTCTATTCTGAAATGGCACCCTATTCCCTGTCTAGTGCACAACTCTATTCTGAAATGGCACCCTATTCCCTGTCTAGTGCACAACTCTATTCTGAAATGGCACCCTATTCCCTGTCTAGTGCACAACTCTATTCTGAAATGGCACCCTATTCCCTGTCTAGTGCACAACTCTATTCTGAAATGGCACCCTATTCCCTGTCTAGTGCACAACTCTATTCTGAAATGGCACCCTATTCCCTTTATATAGTCTAGGTGTTCTATTCTGAAATGGCACCCTATTCCCTGTCTTTATGCAGAACTCTATTCTGAAATGGCACCCTATTCCCTGTCTAGTGCACAACTCTATTCTGAAATAGACCCTATTCCCTGTCTAGTGCACAACTCTATTCTGAAATGAACCCTATTCCCTGTCTAGTATACAACTCTATTCTGAAATGGCACCCTATTCCCTGTCTAGTGCACAACTCTATTCTGAAATGGCACCCTATTCCCCGTTTATAGTGCACAACTCTATTCTGAAATGGCACCCTATTCCCCGTCTAGTGCACAACTCTATTCTGAAATGGCACCCTATTCCCCGTCTAGTGCACAACTCTATTTGAAATGGCACCCTATTCCCCGTTTATGCAGAACTCTATTCCTGAAATGGCACCCTATTCCCCGTCTAGTAAGGTGTTTACAACTCTATTCTGAAATGGCACCCTATTCCCCGTATAAGGTGTTTATATAATGAAGTGCACAACTCTATTCTGAAATGGCACCCTATTCCCCTGGTGTCTAGTGCACAAGAACTCTATTCTGAAATGGCACCCTATTCCCGTCTAGTGCACAACTCTATTCTGAAATGGCACCCTATTCCCCCTGTCTAGTGCACAACTCTATTCTGAAATGGCACCCTATTCCCCGTCTAGTGCACAACTCTATTCTGAAATGGCACCCTATTCCCCGTCTAGTGCACAACTCTATTCTGAAATGGCACCCTATTCCCCGTCTAGTGCACAACTCTATTCTGAAATGGCACCCTATTCCCCGTCTAGTGCACAACTCCTATTCTGAAATGGCACCCTATTCCCTTATCTAGTGCACAACTCTATTCTGAAATGGCACCCTATTCCCTGTCTAGTGCACAACCCTATTCTGAAATGGCACCCTATTCCATGTCTAGTGCACAACTCTATTCTGAAATGGCACCCTATTCCCTGTCTAGTGCACAACTCTATTCTGAAATGGCACCCTATTCCGTTTATATAGAACCTGCTGTCTAGTGCACAAACTCTATTCTGAAATGGCACCCTATTCCCTGTCTAGTGCACAACTCTATTCTGAAATGGCACCCTATTCCCTGTCTAGTGCACAACTCTATTCTGAAATGGCACCCTATTCCCTGTCTAGTGCACAACTCTATTCTGAAATGGCACCCTATTCCCTGTCTAGTGCACAACTCTATTTTGAAATGGCACCCTATTCCCTGTCTAGTGCACAACTCTATTCTGAAATGGCACCCTATTCCCTATATCGTAGTGCACTGGTACCACAATAATATCACAGTACCAACATTTTATAATACCGTTTCACATGATGCAACCACTTTCCTTCTCGCCGGGTTTTAAAACCTGCTGCTACCTGCTATAAGGTGTTTATAAAGAACCTGCTATAAGGTGTTTATATAGAACCTGCTATAAGGTGTTTATATAGAACCTGCTATAAGGTGTTTATATAGAACCTGCTGTAAGGTGTTTATATAGAACCTGCTATAAGGTGTTTATATAGAACCTGCTATAAGGTGTTTATATAGAACCTGCTGCTGCCTGCTATAAGGTGTTTATATAGAACCTGCTGTAAGGTGTTTATATAGAACCTGCTGTAAGGTGTTTATATAGAACCTGCTGTAAGGTGTTTATATAGAACCTGCTGTAAGGTGTTTATATAGAACCTGCTGTAAGGTGTTTATATAGAACCTGCTATAAGGTGTTTATATAGAACCTGCTATAAGGTGTTTATATAGAACCTGCTATAAGGTGTTTATATAGAACCTGCTATAAGGTGTTTATATAGAACCTGCTATAAGGTGTTTATATAGAACCTGCTATAAGGTGTTTATATAGAACCTGCTGTAAGGTGTTTATATAGAACCTGCTGTAAGGTGTTTATATAGAACCTGCTGTAAGGTGTTTATATAGAACCTGCTGTAAGGTGTTTATATAGAACCTGCTGTAAGGTGTTTATATAGAACCTGCTGTAAGGTGTTTATATAGAACCTGCTGTAAGGTGTTTATATAGAACCTGCTGTAAGGTGTTTATATAGAACCTGCTGTAAGGTGTTTATATAGAACCTGCTGTAAGGTGTTTATATAGAACCTGCTGTAAGGTGTTTATATAGAACCTGCTGTAAGGTGTTTATATAGAACCTGCTGTAAGGTGTTTATATAGAACCTGCTGTAAGGTGTTTATATAGAACCTGCTGTAAGGTGTTTATATAGAACCTGCTGTAAGGTGTTTATATAGAACCTGCTGTAAGGTGTTTATATAGAACCTGCTGTAAGGTGTTTATATAGAACCTGCTGTAAGGTGTTTATATAGAACCTGCTGTAAGGTGTTTATAAAGACAGCTTAAATGTTACATTTGTTCAGCAACAGCATCTTGATATGAATCAGCTCGTCACCCCCCCCACCAGCGCTCATATCCCCCCTACCAGCGCTCACATCCCCCCCCCCCCACCAGCGCTCATATCCCCCCTACCAGCGCTTACATCCCCCCCCCTACCAGCGCTTTATATAGAACCTGCTATAAGGTGTTTATATAGAACCCCCCCCTACCAGCGCTCACATCACCCCCCCACCGGCGCTCACAACCCCCCTACCAGCGCTCACATCACCCCCCCACCGGCGCTCACAACCCCCCCTACCGGCGCTCACATCACCCCCTACCAGCGCTCACATCCCCCCCCACCAGCGCTTACATCCCCCCCACCAGCGCTCACATCACCCCCCCCACCGGCGCTTACAACCCCCCCCCCACCAGCGCTTATATCACCCCCCCTACCGGCGCCACATCCCCCCTACCGGCGCCACATCCCCCCTACCAGCGCTCACATCCCCCCCTACCAGCGCTCACATCACCCCCCTACCAGCGCTTACAACCCCCCCCCCACCGGCGCTCACAACCCCCCTACCGGCACTCACATCCCCAGGTGGGTTCATGGTGTGCCCCCCCCCATACTACTAGACTTCAGATCATCATGTATATTCCTGCGGCCACATCACAGCCTTTACAAACAGCAGATCAGCCATCTGATGTACTGATATTCCATGTGTTATGTTGAGTGGTGTGAATATCATTAGCAGGTTTCTGTGTAGCAGAAGGGAACCGGCGTTGGGGGGGTCGCTAGGACGCTAGGCCACTCTGATGTTTTCTGAACACAGCCCTGATGTCCTGTTGTAGGCTGTTTGGGAACCGGTCCTTTTGTTATGAGAAGATGCAGCAGTATGATCGGGCCTTGAGTGATGCCGATCTGGCCCTCTCCATGGAGCCTGGTTGGATTAAAGGACTATATAGGAAGGGGAAGGCTCTGTCTGGACTCAAGGTACACAACATAATACTTTATGCAATTCAACTTCAGGATTTTATCTCCTATCTCTTTGTGTAATGTTTGTCAATCTCACTATGTGCTGCCTCCCTCTCTCTGTCCCCCCTCCCTCTCTCTGTCCCCCCAGCGCTCATCCCCCCTCTGTCCACCCCCTCTCTCTGTCCCCCCTCCCTCTCTCTGTCCACCCCCTCCCTCTCTCTGTCCACCCCCTCCCTCTCTGTCCACCCCCTCCCTCTCTCTGTCCACCCCCTCCCTCTCTCTGTCCACCCCCTCCCTCTCTCTGTCCACCCCCTCCCTCTCTCTGTCCACCCCCTCCCTCTCTCTGTCCACCCCTCCCTCTCTCTGTCCGCCCACCCTCTCTCTGTCCGCCCTCCCTCTCTCTGTCCGCCCTCCCTCTCTCTGTCCACCCCCTCCCTCTCTCTGTCCACCCCCTCCCTCTCTCTGTCCACCCCCTCCCTCTCTCTGTCCACCCCCTCCCTCTCTCTGTCCACCCCCTCCCTCTCTCTGTCCACCCCCTCCCTCTCTCTGTCCGCCCACCCTCTCTCTGTCCGCCCTCCCTCTCTCTGTCCACCCCCTCCCTCTCTCTGTCCACCCCCTCCCTCTCTCTGTCCACCCCCTCCCTCTCTCTGTCCGCCCACCCTCTCTCTGTCCGCCCTCCCTCTCTCTGTCCGCCCTCCCTCTCTCTGTCCACCCCCACCCCCTCCCTCTCTCTGTCCACCCCCTCCCTCTCTGTCCAGAGGTACTTTGAGGCATGCCAGACCTATAAGGAGGTATTAATGCAGGACAGTTTGTGTTCAGATGCTGCTCAGGAGTTGATGAAAGTTCAGATCATGCAGCTGATGGTATGTACAGAAGCCTCCTTTAACATAACATGCAGTAATATTATAATAATTTAGTTCTACGTAGGTTGAAAGAAAATCAAAATGTATTTTCACCTACGTTACTATTATTAAGTTTTATTTGAAGAGGGCCAGCGTACATTATAACATATAGTACCAGTCCAAAGTTTGGACACCTACTCGTTCAAGTTATTTTTTTGTTTGTTATTTTCTACATTGTATAGTAATAGTGAAGATGTCACAACTATGAAATAACACATATGGAATCATGTAGTAACCAAAAAAGTATTATATCAAAATATATTTTATGTTCTTCAAAGTAGCCAGTCTTTGCCTTGATGACAGCTTTGCACACTCTTGGCATTTTACATTTTTATTTTTTATTTTTTTTTACCTTTATTTAACTAGGCAAGTCAGTTAAGAAAAAATTCTTATTTTCAATGACGGCCTAGGAACAGAGCCAGTTTCATCATAGCGCTTGATGGTTTTTGCGACTGCACTTGAACTAACCTTAAGTTCTCTAAATGTTCCTTATTGACTGACCTTCATGTCTTAAAGTAATGATGGGCTGTAGTTTCTCTTTGCTTATTTGAGCTGTTCTTGCCATAATATGGACTTGTTGTATTTTACCAAATAGGGCTATCTTCTGTATACCCCCCCTACCTTGTCACAACACAACTGATTGGCTCAAACACATTAAGAAGGAAATGCATTCCATGTGACTACCTCATGAAGCTGGTTGAGAGAATGCCAAGAGTGTGCAAAGCTGTCAAGACAAAGGGTTGCTATTTTGAAGAGTCTAAAATATATCATTTTGTTTAACACTTTTTTGGTTACTACATGATTCCATATGTGTTATTTCATAGTTTTGATGTTTTCACTATTATTCTACAATATAAAGAAACCCTTGAATGAGTAGGAGTGTCCAAACTTTTGACTGGTAATGTAAGTCTCAGTACAGCAGTTAATTTTTTGTCTGCAATAAAATCCAATTTTATTTGTCACATGCACATGTTATTGCAAGTGTAGAGAAATGCTTGTGTTTCTAGCTTCAACAGTGTAGTCGTGTCTAATAATTCACAACAATATACTCACAACCTAAAAGTAAAATAATAATCGAGTACAGGAATATATAAATATTAGGATGAGTAGAATGGCATAGACTAAAATACAGTAGAATAGAATACAGTAGAATAGAATACAGTAGAATAGAATACAGTATATACATATGAGATGAGTAAAGCAGTATATAAACATTATTAAAGTGACTAGTGTTCCATTATTAGTGGCCAGTGATTCCATGTCTCTGTATATGGGGCAGCAGCCTCTAAGGTGCAGGGTTGAGTAACCGGTTGGTAGCCGGTAGTGATGGCTGTTTAACAGTCTGATGGCCTTGAGGTGGAAGCTGTTTTTCCTGCCTCTCGGTCCCAGCTTTGATGCACCTGTACTGACCTCGCCTTCTGGATGATAGTCCCCAGGCAGGGTAGCGTATAAACAAGAAAAACATCATATATGAACATACAAACATCATTTAAAAAAAAAAATATCATGAAATAAAATTGAGCGAGATGGTAATTTACCATGCAGATAAATTGTGACTTGCTTCAGCGCTTTGAATTTATTTTTGTGGCTTTGGGAAAGAGAGAACTAGTCAGTTGTACAACTGAAAATATGTCTTCCGCATTTAACCCAACCCCTCTGAGAGGTGCGGGGGAGGCTGACTTTAATCAACCTCCACGTCTTCAGCGCCCGGGGAACAGTGGGTTAACTGCCTTGTTCAGGGGAACAGTGGGTTAACTGCCTTGTTCAGGGGAACAGTGGGTTAACTGCCTTGTTCAGGGGAACAGTGGGTTAACTGCCTTGTTCAGGGGAACAGTGGGTTAACTGCCTTGTTCAGGGGAACAGTGGGTTAACTGCCTTGTTCAGGGGAACAGTGGGTTAACTGCCTTGTTCAGGGGAACAGTGGGTTAACTGCCTTGTTCAGGGGAACAGTGGGTTAACTGCCTTGTTCAGGGGAACAGTGGGTTAACTGCCTTGTTCAGGGAACAGTGGGTTAACTGCCTTGTTCAGGGAACAGTGGGTTAACTGCCTTGTTCAGGGGAACAGTGGGTTAACTGCCTCGTTCAGGGGAACAGTGGGTTAACTCTCCAGTGGGTTTACTGTTCAGGGGAACAGTGGGTTTACTGCCTCGCTCAGGGGAACAGTGGGTTTACTGCCTCGCTCAGGGGAACAGTGGGTTAACTGCCTCGCTCAGGGGAACAGTGGGTTAACTGCCTCGCTCAGGGGAACAGTGGGTTAACTGCCTCGCTCAGGGGAACAGTGGGTTAACTGCCTCGCTCAGGGGAACAGTGGGTTAACTGCCTCGCTCAGGGGAACAGTGGGTTAACTGCCTCGCTCAGGGGAACAGTGGGTTAACTGCCTCGCTCAGGGGAACAGTGGGTTAACTGCCTCGCTCAGGGGAACAGTGGGTTAACTGCCTCGCTCAGGGGAACAGTGGGTTAACTGCCTCGCTCAGGGGAACAGTGGGTTAACTGCCTCGCTCAGGGGAACAGTGGGTTAACTGCCTCGCTCAGGGGAACAGTGGGTTAACTGCCTCGCTCAGGGGAACAGTGGGTTAACTGCCTCGCTCAGGGGAACAGTGGGTTAACTGCCTCGCTCAGGGAACAGTGGGTTAACTGCCTCGCTCAGGGGAACAGTGGGTTAACTGCCTCGCTCAGGGGAACAGTGGGTTAACTGCCTCGCTCAGGGGAACAGTGGGTTAACTGCCTCGCTCAGGGGAACAGTGGGTTAACTGCCTCGCTCAGGGGAACAGTGGGTTAACTGCCTCGCTCAGGGGAACAGTGGGTTTAACTGCCTCGCTCAGGGAAGATCGACAGATTTGTTTTTACCTTGCCAGCTCGGAGATTCGATCCAGCAACCTTTCGGTTCGACACCACAATTTCACCACTAGTCTACCTGCCACATGTTCAGGCTATAGGATAGTTTACAATGCTTTCTGTAGTGCAGCATCTCTTCCATTACCTACCATAGGGTGTCATTAAGTAAGATAGAATATCTCGGTCTCTCTCTTTCCACCTGCATAGGTGTGTGTGTGTGTGTGTGTGTGTGTGTGTGTGTGTGTACGCTTGTGTACCTACTTTGTTGACTAATGAATGACTGCAACCACAGGCCTCTCCAGAGGGTGGTGCGGTCTGCCCAATGCATCAGTGTTATAACTTCTCTCTCTCTCTAACGTGCTGATTGAATGTGTGATGGTTTTTTATCCTAGGAAATGGGATTTACTCGTGAGCAGAGCTCTAATGCGCTGATTGTCCATGGAGACTTTGAGAAGGCGGTTCATGTCCTGTCTGGTATTGAAGGTAAACAACTCGACTTGACAGTAGCCTGAGTCCCACATCAGTTTGTGCTGTCTTGCCAATATGCCAAGTGACAATGCGTTGTCACAACAGCACAAACAGATCTGTGGCTACTGTTAATATCCTCCAATTCAGAAAGATGTTTTGAATATGTGGTGTTATGACTTATGTCTCTCTCTGTGTGTGTCTCCCCATAGATGAATATGGTAGTAATGACTTTCCTGTGGCTGCCACCTCAGCAGAGGACAGTGCGACGTGGGAGGGAGTGGGCCCCAGGCCTAAACCTCTCCTCCAAACCAGACCTAAACCCAGATCCACTACCCCAGTTCCTAAACCCAGATCCACTACCCCAGGCCCTGAACCCAGATCCACTACCCCAGGACCTGTACACCACGTTGCACCGGGAGGGAGCACAAGGTGAGATACAGTACCAGTCAAAAGTTTTAGAACACCTACTCATTCAAGGGGTTTTCTTTATTTTTTTACTATTTCCTACATTATAGAATAATAGTGAAGACATCAAAACTATGAAAGAACACACATGGAATCATGAAGTAACCAAAACAGTGTTATACTCCGTTTACCTTGATGACAGCTTTACACACTCATGGCATTCTCTCAACCAGCTTTGCGAGGTAGTCACCTGGAATGCATTTCAATTATCAGGTGTGCCTTGTTAATTTGTGGGGTGTTTTCTTAACCTCTCTAGGGTATGTGGGACGCTAGCGTCCCATCTGGCCAACATCCAGTGAGGTTGCAGAGCGCCAAATTCAATTACAGAAATGCTCATCATAGAAATTCAGAAAACAAAACAAAACTTCTTGTTAAACCAACCACAGTGTCATATTTATAAAATGCTTTTCAGGCGAAAGCATACCTAGCCCAGAACATACCTAGCCCAGAACATAGCCCAGTTGACAAATTATTACTAACAGTAACCAGCCAAGCAGAAGCTTTACAACACCTCAGAAATAGAGAAAAAATGAATCCCTTACCTTTGATCTTCATATGGTGGCAATCAGAAGACATTAATTTACTCAATAAATGTTCCTTTTGTTCGATGAAGTCTCTTTATATCCAAAAACCTCTGTTTTGTTAGCGTGTTTTCTTCAGTAATCCACAGGCTCAAACTCAGTCAAAACAATAAGACAAAAAATCCAAATCGTATCCGTACAGTTCATAGAAACATGTCAAATGATGTTTATATTCAATCTTCAGGTTGTTTTTAGCCTAAATGATCTATAATATTTCAACCAGACAATAACGTCGTCAATATAAAAGGTAAACAAGAAATGCACATGCGCCTGAAAAAGCTCTGCGACGCGTTAGGGTCCACTCGTTCAGACTGGTCTTATTCCCTCATTTATAAGAATACAAGTCTGAAACGATTTCTAAAGACTGTTGACATCTAGTGGAAGGCATAGGAACTGCAAATGGAGTCCTCAGTCAATGGATACTGTAATGGCATTGAATAGAAAACTACAAAACCCCATTAAATAAAAACTACTTCCTGGATGGATTTTTCTCAGGGTTTCGCCTGCTAAATCAGTTCTGTTATACTCAGACACTATTTTAACAGTTTTGGAAACTTTAGTGTTTTCTATCCAAATCTACCAGTTATATGCATATCATACTCACAGTGTTATGTACTTGAGTGAAGACCCAAAAGCGGTTTTAACAGAAAACAGAGTTCTTTAATGAAAAAACAGGAATGGCATAAATCCTCTTCCAACGTTGTCAAAGGAACAAAAAGAACGTTAGTATGGTGCAGGATGCACCTGCCAGGCAGACTCCGACAGGATAGGACAAGGTGGAAGCAAACGAGACGACAGCTTGCTTCTGGCATCAAAAACACAAACAAGAATCAGACACTGAAAGTAGCAGGAACAGAGAGAGAAATAGAGACCTAATCAGAGGGGGAAGAGAGAACAGGTGGGAAAGAGTGAATGAGCTAGTTAGGGGAGATGTAGAACAGCTGAAGAATGAGAGACAGAGAAGGTAACCTAAAAAGACCAGCAGAGAGAGACAGAGTGAAGAGAAAGGACAGGAACAGACATAACAAGACATGACACACAGACACTATTTTAACAGTTTTGGAAACTTTAGTGTTTTCTATCCAAATCTACCAGTTATATGCATATCATATCTTCTGGGCCTGAGTAGCAGGCCGTGTATTTTGGGTGTGTTGTGACAAGGTAGTCCGTATTATGGTAAGAACAGCTGAAATAAACAAAGAGAAATGACAGTCCATTACTTTGACATGAAGGTCATACCTAGAGGTATATTGATATACTATACTATATTGATATACTAAAAGCTCCATTGTTTGATTATTATAACTATAGTAGTCTGTCAGGTACTCAGAAGGAAGGTCTGATTTCTCTATTAATAAAACAAGACCCAGATTGCAAATATAAAGACCCGGTCTAAAAACTGGAGGCCCCTTACACTTCAACGTTGTGATGCAAACATACTAGCGACATGCATATAGCACGACAACTACTAGAAAGAATAGATCATCGTAAACATCATCTTCTGCAAATAGACAAGATCCTGCAACCATGGAGAGGTGAATGCCTGTCTAGTTATGGAAACATTGTTCTGATTAACTCCTTAGTCATATCTCAGTCTAGTTATGGAAACATTGTTCTGATTAACTCCTTCGTCATATCTCAGTCTAGTTATGGAAACATTGTTCTGATTAACTCCTTCGTCATATCTCAGTCTAGTTATGGAAACATTGTTCTGATTAACTCCTTCGTCATATCTCAGTCTAGTTATGGAAACATTGTTCTGATTAACTCCTTCGTCATATCTCAGTCTAGTTATGGAAACATTGTTCTGATTAACTCCTTCGTCATATCTCAGTCTAGTTATGGAAACATTGTTCTGATTAACTCCTTCGTCATATCTCAGTCTATTTATGGAAACATTGTTCTGATTAACTCCTTCGTCATATCTCAGTCTAGTTATGGAAACATTGTTCTGATTAACTCCTTCGTCATATCTCAGTCTAGTTATGGAAACATTGTTCTGATTAACTCCTTCGTCATATCTCAGTCTAGTTATGGAAACATTGTTCTGATTAACTCCTTCGTCATATCTCAGTCTAGTTATGGAAACATTGTTCTGATTAACTCCTTCGTCATATCTCAGTCTAGTTATGGAAACATTGTTCTGATTAACTCCTTCGTCATATCTCAGTCTAGTTATGGAAACATTGTTCTGATTAACTCCTTCGTCATATCTCAGTCTAGTTATGGAAACATTGTTCTGATTAACTCCTTCGTCATATCTCAGTCTAGTTATGGAAACATTGTTCTGATTAACTCCTTCGTCATATCTCAGTCTAGTTATGGAAACATTGTTCTGATTAACTCCTTCGTCATATCTCAGTCTAGTTATGGAAACATTGTTCTGATTAACTCCTTCGTCATATCTCAGTCTAGTTATGGAAACATTGTTCTGATTAACTCCTTCGTCATATCTCAGTCTAGTTATGGAAACATTGTTCTGATTAACTCCTTCGTCATATCTCAGTCTAGTTATGGAAACATTGTTCTGATTAACTCCTTCGTCATATCTCAGTCTATTTATGGACACATTGTTCTGATTAACTCCTTCGTCATATCTCAGTCTATTTATGGAAACATTGTTCTGATTAACTCCTTCGTCATATCTCAGTCTATTTATGGAAACATTGTTCTGATTAACTCCTTCGTCATATCTCAGTCTATTTATGGAAACATTGTTCTGATTAACTCCTTCGTCATATCTCAGTCTATTTATGGAAACATTGTTCTGATTAACTCCTTCGTCATATCTCAGTCTATTTATGGACACATTGTTCTGATTAACTCCTTCATCATATCTCAGTCTATTTATGGAAACATTGTTCTGATTAACTCCTTCGTCATATCTCAGTTTTCTCACTTACTTATGGAGCTGATGATTCATTTTTCAAATCATATGAGCAAAACAATATTTTGCTTTATCTGGGACGCTGAAGCAGACAAAATAAAACGTGTAGGTTAATAAGAAAAGCTTGTCCATTGTTTAAAAATAGCCATTTTGCCTTTGTGCAGATTGTCTCATTTTTGATTAATTGAAAATTATACCTTTTTCAAAGTTTCTCTCTTTATTACCAGCGTTACAGAGCTGGTTACAATCCCCCTGAAAAGAGAGAACAAATGGCTGAACTCAATGTGCTGGTTTATAAAATACCTGTAAAGAGGTTTGAAAATGGTATTTTGATATTAAATGATTGTAAATTGGAATGGTGGAATTGTCATTCGGGAAGTTTCGTGCTTTTCAGCTAAAATTATTATATAGAATTCTTGCCACCAACAAAATGTTGAATATTTGGGGCATAAAATCATAGAAGCTCTGCAGATGTTGTGAGGAGACACAATCAACAGACCATTTATTTAGGTATTGCCTCAGGGAGCCTGGTTCTGGTCTTAGGTTCAGGGATGCCTGAAAATGCAGAACATTGATCTAAAATTGACCCTAGAAATAGTACTGTTAGGAGATCTGGAGAGACCAGGTCAGTCAATTACTAATATACTAATACTCTTAGTAAAAGTATTGATCTGGAGAGACCGGGTCAGTCAGTTACTAATATACTAATACTCTTAGTAAAAGTATTGATCTGGAGAGACCGGGTCAGTCAGTTACTAATATACTAATACTCTTAGTAAAAGTATTGATCTGGAGAGACCGGGTCAGTCAGTTACTAATATACTAATACTCTTAGTAAAAGTATTGATCTGGAGAGACCGGGTCAGTCAATTACTAATATACTAATACTCTTAGTAAAAGTATTGATCTGGAGAGACCGGGTCAGTCAGTTACTAATATACTAATACTCTTAGTAAAAGTATTGATCTGGAGAGACCTGGTCAGTCAATTACTAATATACTAATACTCTTAGTTAAAGTATTGATCTGGAGAGACCGGGTCAGTCAATTACTAATATACTAATACTCTTAGTAAAAGTATTGATCTGGAGAGACCGGGTCAGTCAGTTACTAATATACTAATACTCTTAGTAAAAGTATTGATCTGGAGAGACCGGGTCAGTCAGTTACTAATATACTAATACTCTTAGTAAAAGTATTGATCTGGAGAGACCGGGTCAGTCAATTACTAATATACTAATACTCTTAGTAAAAGTATTGATCTGGAGAGACCGGGTCAGTCAGTTACTAATATACTAATACTCTTAGTAAAAGTATTGATCTGGAGAGACCTGGTCAGTCAATTACTAATATACTAATACTCTTAGTTAAAGTATTGATCTGGAGAGACCGGGTCAGTCAATTACTAATATACTAATACTCTTAGTAAAAGTATTGATCTGGAGAGACCGGGTCAGTCAGTTACTAATATACTAATACTCTTAGTAAAAGTATTGATCTGGAGAGACCGGGTCAGTCAATTACTAATATACTAATACTCTTAGTAAAAGTATTGATCTGGAGAGACCGGGTCAGTCAGTTACTAATATACTAATACTCTTAGTAAAAGTATTGATCTGGAGAGACCGGGTCAGTCAATTACTAATATACTAATACTCTTAGTAGAAGTATTGATGTTAGGAGATCTGGAGAAACCGGGTCAGTCAGTTACTAATATACTAATACTCTTGGTAAAAGTATTGATCTGGAGAGACCGGGTCAGTCAGTCACTAATATACTAATACTCTTAGTAAAAGTATTGATCTGGAGAGACCGGGTCAGTCAGTTACTAATATACTAATACTCTTAGTAAAAGTATTGATCTTCAACAGGCAATCTGTAGATTATATTCGATAGATTGAAATTGTACGTTAAACATCACAGCATTGTTAATGGTGCATAGAAATCCGAAGAGGGTGGCAGAGATAGATGGGATGGGCTGAGGGAAGCAGAGGGTTGGGATGTGGAGTTGGAGATAGATGGGATGGGCTGAGGGTTGGGATGTGGCGTTGGAGATAGATGGGATGGGCTGAGGGTTGGGATGTGGCGTTGGAGATAGATGGGATGGGCTGAGGGTTGGGATGTGGAGTTGGAGATAGATGGGATGGGCTGAGGGTTGGGATGTGGCGTTGGAGATAGATGGGATGGGCTGAGGGTTGGGATGTGGAGTTGGAGATAGATGGGATGGGCTGAGGGTTGGGATGTGGAGTTGGAGATAGATGGGATGGGCTGAGGGAAGCAGAGGGTTGGGATGTGGAGTTGGAGATAGATGGGATGGGCTGAGGGTTGGGATGTGGCGTTGGAGATGGGATGGGCTGAGGGAAGCAGAGGGTTGGGATGTGGAGTTGGAGGTAGATGGGATGGGCTGAGGGAAGCAGAGGGTTGGGATGTGGAGTTGGAGATAGATGGGATGGGCTGAGGGTTGGGATGTGGCGTTGGAGATAGATGGGATGGGCTGAGGGTTGGGATGTGGAGTTGGAGATAGATGGGATGGGCTGAGGGAAGCAGAGGGTTGGGATGTGGAGTTGGAGATAGATGGGATGGGCTGAGGGTTGGGATGTGGAGTTGGAGATAGATGGGATGGGCATGTTCAGTTGGCCTTTCATGAGGGTTGGGATGTGGCGTTGGAGATAGATGGGATGGGCTGAGGGTTGGGATGTGGCGTTGGAGATAGATGGGATGGGCTGAGGGTTGGGATGTGGCGTTGGAGATAGATGGGATGGGCTGAGGGTTGGGATGTGGCGTTGGAGATAGATGGGAGGGGCTGAGGGTTGGGATGTGGCGTTGGAGATAGATGGGATGGGCTGAGGGTTGGGATGTGGCGTTGGAGATAGATGGGATGGGCTGAGGGTTGGGATGTGGCGTTGGAGATAGATGGGATGGGCTGAGGGTTGGGATGTGGAGTTGGAGATAGATGGGATGGGCTGAGGGTTGGGATGTGGCGTTGGAGATAGATGGGAGGGGCTGAGGGTTGGGATGTGGCGTTGGAGATAGATGGGATGGGCTGAGGGTTGGGATGTGGCGTTGGAGATAGATGGGATGGGCTGAGGGTTGGGATGTGGCGTTGGAGATAGATGGGAGGGGCTGAGGGTTGGGATGTGGCTACTTGGAGATAGATGGGATGGGCTGAGGGTTGGGATGTGGCGTTGGAGATAGATGGGATGGGCTGAGGGAAGCAGAGGGTTGGGATGTGGAGTTGGAGATAGATGGGATGGGCTGAGGGTTGGGATGTGGCGTTGGAGATAGATGGGATGGGCTGAGGGTTGGGATGTGGAGTTGGAGATAGATGGGATGGGCTGAGGGAAGCAGAGGGTTGGGATGTGGAGTTGGAGATAGATGGGATAGGCTGAGGGAAGCAGAGGGTTGGGATGTGGAGTTGGAGATAGATGGGATAGGCTGAGGGAAGCAGAGGGTTGGGATGTGGAGTTGGAGATAGATGGGATGGGCTGAGGGTTGGGATGTGGCGTTGGAGATAGATGGGATGGGCTGAGGGAAGCAGAGGGTTGGGATGTGGAGTTGGAGATAGATGGGATGGGCTGAGGGTTGGGATGTGGAGTTGGAGATAGATGGGATGGGCTGAGGGTTGGGATGTGGAGTTGGAGATAGATGGGATGGGCTGAGGGAAGCAGAGGGTTGGGATGTGGAGTTGGAGATAGATGGGATGGGCTGAGGGAAGCAGAGGGTTGGGATGTGGAGTTGGAGATAGATGGGATAGGCTGAGGGTTGGGATGTGGAGTTGGAGATAGATGGGATGGGCTGAGGGAAGCAGAGGGTTGGGATGTGGAGTTGGAGATAGATGGGATGGGCTGAGGGTTGGGATGTGGAGTTGGAGATAGATGGGATGGGCTGAGGGTTGGGATGTGGAGTTGGAGATAGATGGGATGGGCTGAGGGTTGGGATGTGGCGTTGGAGATAGATGGGATGGGCTGAGGGTTGGGAAGTGGCGTTGGAGATAGATGGGATGGGCTGAGGGAAGCAGAGGGTTGGGATGTGGAGTTGGAGATAGATGGGATGGGCTGAGGGTTGGGATGTGGAGTTGCTGGGTGGGGAATAGTGACGGTCAAAGAATTAAAAAACATAACAAAAAGTAGATTTGAATGACAGTGAGGGGCAGTGTTTCAGCTGATGCTGGTTTGTCTGAGGCTGATGCCGTGCAGGTGTTTGTACACATACACACACTCTCATTTATCAAATGCACATACGCGGACACACAGACGGTAAATAGTGCCATAGATGCACTGAAACATGTTCAGTTGGCCTTGATGTTATGATTTTAGTTGGCCTTGATGTTATGATTTTAGTTGGCCTTGATGTTATGATTTTAGTTGGCCTTGATGTTATGATTTCAGTTGGCCTTGATGTTATGATTTCAGTTGGCCTTGATGTTATGATTTTAGTTGGCCTTGATGTTATGATTTCAGTTGGCCTTGATGTTTTTAGGTTTTTTGCATTGTTTTCTGTTTTCCTTTCTCTGTTGTTCATTTTGTTGGTTGGTGCATTGGGGGGGTGGAAGTATTATTATTTTCTCAGGGGGTGGGGGGTCTTCGATGGTTGAGAGGCAGCTGTTGGGGAAATGGGGGGGGGATCTTGGGAGGGTTGGTGGGAGATCTGTCGACGTGACCTTGAGCAGGGCGCTGACCCGGGTTACTTCTGTGTGTCGCTCTGGAGACGTGACCTTGAGCAGGGCGTTGACCCGGGTTACTTCTGTGTGTCGCTCTGGAGACGTGACCTTGAACAGCCCTGTTTGAATGGTTACTCTGGCGAGCCCTGTTTGACTGGTTACTCTGGCGAGCCCTAGCATGGCTATCATACAGTAAGAGTCTAGGGCTGTCTGTTATAGCACACTGTTGTCAATATAATGTGTACTGTTGTTTTGTAGCTTTGAGTCTGATAGCTGGGTACTGTTGATGTGTAGCTTTGAGTCTGATAGCTGGGTACTGTTGATGTGTAGCTTTGAGTCTGATAGCTGGGTACTGTTGATGTGTAGCTTTGAGTCTGATAGCTGGGTACTGTTGTTTTGTAGCTTTGAGTCTGATAGCTGGGTACCGTTGATGTGTAGCTTTGAGTCTGATAGCTGGGTACTGTTGATGTGTAGCTTTGAGTCTGATAGCTGGGTACTGTTGATGTGTAGCTTTGAGTCTGATAGCTGGGTACTGTTGATGTGTAGCTTTGAGTCTGATAGCTGGGTACTGTTGATGTGTAGCTTTGAGTCTGATAGCTGGGTACTGTTGATGTGTAGCTTTGAGTCTGATAGCTGGGTACCGTTGATGTGTAGCTTTGAGTCTGATAGCTGGGTACTGTTGGACTTACTTTTCATCGGACTTCCTGCCACTGAAGATGTTTCTCTCTCCACAGCAGTCTGTTTCCTGTATATGTTGGCTGTTTGGGGCCCAACACAACACAACCAATGCTACACAGCCTCTTCAGCAGGTAGGAACATCCTCCTCCTCTCCTGTCTCCATCACCTCTCCTGTCTCCATCACCTCTCCTGTCTCCATCACCTCTCCTGTCTCCATCACCTCTCCTGTCTCCATCACCTCTCCTGTCTCCACCTCCTCTCCTGTCTCCACCTCCTCTCCTGTCTCCACCTCCTCTCCTGTCTCCATCACCTCTCCTGTCTCCATCACCTCTCCTGTCTCCATCACCTCTCCTGTCTCCATCACCTCTCCTGTCTCCATCACCTCTCCTGTCTCCATCACCTCTCCTGTCTCCATCACCTCTCCTGTCTCCATCACCTCTCCTGTCTCCACCACCTCTCCTGTCTCCACCACCTCTCCTGTCTCCACCTCCTCTCCTGTCTCCACCTCCTGTTCTTCTCCTGTTCCTCTTTCTTCCACCTCCTTCCCCTTCTCTAGCAGCACATAACCACCCTGTTCAGCTGAGGCAACACGTCTTGGCCCTGGATTCTCTCTCTCTATATATCTATATATATCTCTATCTCTCTCTCTCTCTATATATATATATATATATATATATATATATATATATATATATATATATATATATATATATATATATATATAAAAACTGTAACGTAAGACTGTTAATGGGTTGTATTGTCTCTCTGCCAGTGCTGGGACGATCCACAGTATCAAAATCTTGCGCTCTTCCAACTGTGCATTTATCAACTACACCAACATGGACCACTGTGAGAGAGCCATCAGGACTCTAAATGTAAGCCTCTGTCTGCCCCTCTCTGTCTGCCCCTCTATGTCTGCCCCTCTCTGTCTGCCCCTCTCTGTCTGCACCTCTCTGTCTGTACCTCTCTGTCTGTACCTCTCTGTCTGCCCCTCTCTGTCTGTACCTCTCTGTCTGTACACTACACCACTTTTAAAATCGTAATAACAGGGTCACCCACTAAACGATGAGACTGGGTCACCCACTAAACGATGAGACTGGGTCACCCACTAAACGATGAGACTGGGTCACCCACTAAACGATGAGACTGGGTCACCCACTAAACGATGAGACTGGGTCACCCACTAAACGATGAGACTGGGTCACCCACTAAACGATGAGACTGGATTTTTCTCTGGCGAGCTCTCATTGGCTATTGCTGTTCATCGTTCTCAAAATGTGTCGCTGCTCAGCTCCACCTTCAAGATCTTTGCAGATTTTGGGCTGATAAAATCAAACCTGTTCGAAAATATCAGGACATCTGAGACTGCTCAAAGATGCCTGTTTCTGCCTGTTACTGTCTGTAGCTGCCTGCTACTGTCTATTTCTGTACGCCTGTTGCTGCCTGTTGCTGCCTGCTACTGTCTGTTTCTGCCTGTTGCTACTGTCTGTTTCTGCCTGTTGCTACTGTCTGTTTCTGCCTGTTGTTACTGTCTGTTTCTGCCTGTTGTTACTGTCTGTAGCTGCCTGCTACTGTCTATTGCTGTACGCCTGTTGCTGCCTGCTACTGTTTGTTTCTGCCTGTTGCTACTGTCTGTTTCTGCCTGTTGTTACTGTCTGTAGCTGCCTGTTTCTGCCTGTTGTTACTGTCTGTAGCTGCCTGCTACTGTCTATTTCTGTACGCCTGTTGCTGCCTGTTGCTGCCTGCTACTGTCTGTTTCTGCCTGTTGCTACTGTCTGTTTCTGCCTGTTGCTACTGTCTGTTTCTGCCTGTTGTTACTGTCTGTTTCTGCCTGTTGTTACTGTCTGTAGCTGCCTGCTACTGTCTATTGCTGCCTGCTACGCCTGTTGCTGCCTGCTACTGTTTGTTTCTGCCTGTTGCTACTGTCTGTTTCTGCCTGTTGTTACTGTCTGTAGCTGTCTGTTTCTGCCTGTTGTTACTGTCTGTAGCTGCCTGCTACTGTCTATTTCTGTACGCCTGTTGCTGCTTGTTGCTGCCTTTTGCTGCCTGCTACTGTCTGTTGCTGTCTGTTTCTGCCTGCTACTGTCTATTTCTGCCTGTTACTACTGTCTGTTGCTGCATGCTACTGTCTGTTTCTGCCTGTTACTGTCTGTTGCTGCCTGCTGCTGCCTGCTGCTGTCTGTTGCTGCCTGCTGCTGTCTGTTGCTGCCTGCTACTGTCTGTTGCTGTCTGTTGCTGTCTGCTTATGGCTGGACTCCTTTTACGGTCTGTTGCTGCATGCTACTGTCTGTTTCTGCCTGTTACTGTCTGTTGCTGCCTGCTACTGTCTGTTGCTGCCTGCTGCTGTCTGTTGCTGCCTGCTACTGTCTGTTGCTGCCTGCTACTGTCTGTTGCTGCCTGCTACTGTCTGTTGCTGCCTGCTACTGTCTGTTGCTGCCTGCTGCTGTCTGTTGCTGCCTGCTACTGTCTGTTGCTGCCTGCTGCTGTCTGTTGCTGCCTGCTGCTGTCTGTTGCTGCCTGCTACTGTCTGTTGCTGCCTGCTGCTGTCTGTTGCTGCCTGCTACTGTCTGTTGCTGCCTGCTGCTGTCTGTTGCTGCCTGCTGCTGTCTGTTGCTGTCTGTTTCTGCCTGCTACTGTCTGTTGCTGCATGCTACTGTCTGTTTCTGCCTGTTGCTGCCTGCTGCTGTCTGTTGCTGCCTGCTACTGTCTGTTGCTGCCTGCTTATGGCTGGACTCCTTTTACGGTCTGTTGCTGCATGCTACTGTCTGTTTCTGCCTGTTACTGTCTGTTGCTGCCTGCTGCTGTATGTTGCTGCCTGCTGCTGTCTGTTGCTGCCTGCTACTGTCTGTTGCTGCCTGCTACTGTCTGTTGCTGTCTGTTGCTGTCTGTTGCTGCCTGCTGCTGTCTGTTGCTGCATGCTACTGTCTGTTGCTGCCTGCTGCTGTCTGTTGCTGCCTGCTACTGTCTGTTGCTGTCTGTTGCTGTCTGCTTATGGCTGGACTCCTTTTACGGTCTGTTGCCGCCGTACGTCTGCCAGTGTCTGTTACTATCGGTCTGTCATATATATATTAGAGGTCGACCGATTCTGATTTTTCAACGCCGATACCGATTATTGGAGGATCAAAAAAGCAGATACTGATTAATCGTCCGATGTTTCTTTAAAAAAAATATATATATATATTTATTTGTAATAATGACAATTACAACAATACTGAATGAACACTTATTTTAACTTAATATAATACATCAATAAAAATCTATTTAGCCTCAAATAAATAATGAAACATGTTCAATTAGGTTTAAATAAGGCAGAAACAAAGTGTTGGAGAAGTAAAAGTGCAATATGTGCCATGTAAGAAGGATGACGTTTCAGTTCCTTGCTCAACATGAGAACATATGAAAGCTGGTGGTTCCTTTTAACATGAGTCTTCGATATTCCCAGGTAAGAGGTTTTAGGTTAATATAGTATTTATAGGACTATTTTTCTCTATACCATTTGTATTTCATATACCTTTGACTATTGGATGTTCTTATAGGCTCTTTAGCATTGCCAGTGTAATAGTATAGCTTCCGTCCCTCTCCTCGCCCCTACCTGGGCTCGAACCAGGAACACATCGACAACAGCCACCCTCGAAGCAGCGTTACCCATGCAGAGCAAGGGGAACAACTACTAGAAGGCTCAGAGCGAGTGACGTTTGAAACGCTATTAGCGCACACCCAGCTAACTCGCTAGCCATTTCACATCGGTTACACCAGCCATTAGGCTGATAGGCTTGAAGTCATAAACAGAGCTGTGCTTGCGAAGAGCTGCTGGCAAAACGCACAAAAGTGCTGTTTGAATGAATGGTTATGGGCCTGCTGCTGCCTATCACCGCTCAGTCAGACTGCTCTATCAAATCAGACTTAATTATAACATAATAACACACACAAATATGAGCCTTTGGTCATTAATATGGTCGAATCCGGAAACTATCATTTCGAGAACAAAACGTTTATTTCAGTGAAATACGGAACCGTTCTGTATTTTATCTAACAGGTGACATCCCTAAGTCTAAATATTGCTGTTACATTGCACAACCATCAATGTTATGTCATAATTACGTAAAATTCTGGAATATTAGTTCGCAATGAGCCAGGCTGCCCAAACTGTTGCATATACCCTGACTCTGCGTGTAATGACAGCAATAGAAATGACACAATTTCACCTGGTTAATATTGTCTGCTAATCTAGATTTCTTTTAGCTAAATATGCAGGTTTAAAAAGATATACTTCTGTGTATTGATTTTAAGAAAGGCATTGGTGTTTGGTGAGGTACAGTCGTCCAACGATTGTGCTTTTTTCGCAAATGCGCTTTTGTTAAATCATCCCCCAGCGTTGCATCGATTATATGCAATGCAGGACACGGTAGATAAACTAGTAATATCATCAACCCTGTGTAGTTAACTAGTGATTATGATTGATTGTTTTTTATAAGATATGTTTAATGCTAGCTAGCAACTTACCTTGGCTTCTACTGCATTCGCGTAACAGGCAGGCTCCTCGGAGTGCAATGAGAGGCAGGTCATTATTGTGTTGGATTAGTTAACTGTAAGGTTGCAAGATTGGATCCTCCGAGCCGACAAGGTGAAAATCTGTCGTTCGGCCCCTGAACAAGGCAGTTAACCCACCGTTCCCAGGCCGTCATTGAAAATAAGAATGTGTTCTTAATTAACTGACTTGCCTAGTAAAATAAAGGT
Source organism: Oncorhynchus masou masou (assembly GCF_036934945.1). Classification (NCBI taxonomy): domain Eukaryota; kingdom Metazoa; phylum Chordata; class Actinopteri; order Salmoniformes; family Salmonidae; genus Oncorhynchus; species Oncorhynchus masou. The sequence goes on from NC_088232.1 coordinate 54,939,234, forward strand.
GTAAGAAATTAATCGGCGGCCAAAAAATACCGATTTCCGATTTGTTATGAAAACTTGAAATCGTCCCTAATTAATCGGCCATTCCGATTAATCGGTCGACCTCTAATATATATATTGTTCTCTGTCATATATCGGCCTGTCAACACTAGATTTGCAGAGATAGAACTTGGTTCTATCAGCCTGCACTGAGTCTCCAGCTGTTTAAAGTCTGTGTCTTGTCTGTCAGGGTGAGGTGTTGAACGGAGTGATGCTGGCTGTCCGTCACCCCGATAGAGTGATGCAGAAGAAACTGGGCTTGTCCCAATTAGCTTTCACCCTCACCAACGCACCGTGAGTAGAAAATACAGCCTCTTGTTGTCGTGACATGTCTATCATTCATGTGATGGCGGCTATTTTATCACATCAACTAACTATAGTTTAGTTATTACGGGATTAAATTAATCATGGAACGATTAACTCATTAATAACTTGGGGCACCACGGATAAAGTTTGTTTAATGAGTTATGACATCACAGCATGACATCACAGCATGCTAAATGATATGCCATAATTATTGTTTCCATCCCCACCAACCATTTCCCACATTCTTTATGTTACAAATATTGTTTCATTATCCACTTTTGGATGTTGGAGTTTTGGCGGCACGTTCTCTTCTCTACACACACATCAGATGACTTTGTTCCACAGGTCCAGAGAGAGTTTATGGTCGTTAGTCATAAGACCCCCCCCGTCCTTCCTCTCTGGTGGGGGGGGGGGTTCTCTGTTTGATCCTCAACCAGGAAGGAAAGTCATGACTGTATTTACATTGTGGAGGCCTAGCAGTAGTCCCAGTTCTGACGCCTCAGCTTCTACCTACCCCGGCCAGTAATCTCTCTGCAATAATGGTCAGACATGGCACGTAAATGTCATGTGATAACTTTTCTGAGAGGACTTCTGACAACATTCCCCTGGAGGGGTGGGGGGTGTGGTTGGCATCCGACGCAGTCAGAGCTCCGAAATCTGATTCACATAGAGAGACTCATACAAAGTCTGAACTCATGAGGGGCCACAGTTGTGCGGACCCCACCACATTTGGAGCAAAACATTTTTAGCAGCCCACCTCTTGACAGTGGAGAGATTATTATTTTATTTTTAGAGTTCATTTTACCATGGGGTGGACAGCATTTTACCATGGGATGGAGAGAAGATTCAGCATTTTACCATGGGATGGAGAGAAGATTCAGCATTTTACCATGGGATGGAGAGAAGATTCAGCATTTTACCATGGGATGGAGAGAAGATTCAGCATTTTACCATGGGATGGAGAGAAGATTCAGCATTTTACCATGGGGTGGAGAGAAGATTCAGCATTTTACCATGGGGTGGAGAGAAGATTCAGCATTTTACCATGGGGTGGAGAGAAGATTCAGCATTTTACCATGGGGTGGAGAGAAGATTCAGCATTTTACCATGGGGTGGAGAGAAGATTCAGCATTTTACCATGGGGTTTACCATGGGGTGGAGAGAAGATTCAGCATTTTACATGGGGTGGAGAGAAGATTCATTTTACCATGGGGTGGAGAGAAGATTCAGCATTTTACCATGGGGTGGAGAGAAGAAGCATTTTACAGCATTTTACCATGGGGTGGAGAGAAGATTCAGCATTTTACCATGGGGTGGAGAGAAGATTCAGCATTTTACCATGGGGTGGAGAGAAGATTCAGCATTTTACCATGGGGTGGAGAGAAGATTCAGCATTTTACCATGGGGTGGAGAGAAGCATTTTACCATGGGGTGGAGAGAAGATTCAGCATTTTACATTCAGCATTTTACCATGGGGTGGAGAGAAGATTCAGCATTTTACCATGGGGTGGAGAGAAGATTCAGCATTTTACCATGGGGTGGAGAGAAGATTCAGCATTTTACCATGGGGTGGAGAGAAGATTCAGCATTTTACCATGGGGTGGAGAGAAGATTCAGCATTTTACCATGGGGTGGAGAGAAGATTCAGCATTTTACCATGGGGTGGAGAGAAGATTCAGCATTTTACCATGGGGTGGAGAGAAGATTCAGCATTTTACCATGGGGTGGAGAGAAGATGGGGGTGGAGAGAAGATTCAGCATTTTACCATGGGGTGGAGAGAAGATTCAACATTTTACCATGGGGTGGAGAGAAGATTCAGCATTTTACCATGGGGTGGAGAGAAGATTCAACATTGTACCATGGGGTGGAGAGAAGATTCAACATTTTACCAAATGTCATGCAATTCTATACATTTTGACTTTAGAGGAAATGTTTGCAGTTTTTAGTGATGTGACTATCAAAATCCATGAGGGCCCTCCGGTCGGTAGTTCGACCATGCTTTTACTACACGTTTAGATAGCCGGCTAGGCTAATTTACCACTCTGAAACCATGTTAGCTGACATAGCTAAATGACTGATTGTCAGTGACTGACATAACAAGAGGAACTGTTGATTCACAACGACACCTTGTCTATTTTCCTATTCTAACGGACCCCCCTGAGTGTCTGAAAACCCCCATGTTTATTCATAAAGCCCTTTCGACATCGGCAGCTGTCACCAGGTAACATTTCAGTCTGTGTATTCTGAAGGCTGTTGTCCGTGTGTTACAGAGAGAAGAGTCAGGAGTGTTACTTCTGGAGGACCACAGGCTGTGTCCGACACAATACCTGCATCTTCAGACACGTGCCACAACACAAGGGCATCGACAGGGACAAGGTCAACAAGTGAACAGCAGACAGCCACACACCAATAACCTGGTCCTCGAAGCTGGATCAATGAGGTTTCCCCTCCCAGGCGTACTTTTCAAATATGCTTTTTAAAAAATGTAAAAGTTATATAAGTAGACTTAAAATTCGATAAGCTATAATTGACTCAACAACCAATAAACAAATCTAATTTTTTTTTTTTTATCAACTAGGAAATGTAGTTATATGTCGCTGTTGTTTTTCAAAGTTAGCTGGCTAATTTGCTAATCCTGTTTCTTGGAATGGTCCGCTGGGACAGAATCACGGCTTCTACTGACATGTTCCCCTTACTGACATGTTCCCCTTACTGACATGTTCCCCTTACTGACATGTTCCCCTTACTGACATGTTCCCCTTACTGACATGTTCCCCCTGCTGACATGTTCCCCCTGCTGACATGTTCCCCTTGCTGACATGTTCCCCTTGCTGACATGTTCCCCTTGCTGACATGTTCCCCTTGCTGACATGTTCCCCTTGCTGACATGTTCCCCTTGCTGACATGTTCCCCTTGCTGACATGTTCCCCTTGCTGACATGTTCCCCTTGCTGACATGTTCCCCTTGCTGACATGTTCCCCTGCTGACATGTTCCCCTTGCTGACATGTTCCCCTTGCTGACATGTTCCCCTTGCTGACATGTTCCCCTTGCTGACATGTTCCCCTTGCTGACATGTTCCCCTTGCTGACATGTTCCCCTTGCTGACATGTTCCCCTTGCTGACATGTTCCCCTTGCTGACATGTTCCCCTTGCTGACATGTTCCCCTTGCTGACATGTTCCCCTTGCTGACATGTTCCCCTTGCTGACATGTTCCCCTTGCTGACATGTTCCCCTGACATGTTCCCCTTGCTGACATGTTCCCCTTGCTGACATGTTCCCCTTGCTGACATGTTCCCCTTGCTGACATGTTCCCCTTGCTGACATGTTCCCCTTGCTGACATGTTCCCCTTGCTGACATGTTCCCCTTGCTGACATGTTCCCCTTGCTGACATGTTCCCCTACTGACATGTTCCCCTTGCTGACATGTTCCCCTTGCTGACATGTTCCCCTTGCTAGACATGTTTTCCCAAATTGACAGAGATTGTTTCCATCAAATTGACTATTTTAACAGGCTGTGTTTCCATCAAATTGACTAGTTGTAGATGGGCTGTGTTTCCATCAAATTGACTAGTTGTAGATAGCTCCCATCAAATTGACTGACATGTTGTTAGTGATAACATGTTTTCCATCAAATTGACTAGTTGCAGGTAGTTGTGTTTCCATCAAATTGACTAGTTGTAGATAACAGGCTGTGTTTCCATCAAATTGACTAGTTGTAGATAACGGGCTGTGTTTCCATCAAATTGACTAGTTGCAGGTAGTGGGCTGTGTTTCCATCAAATTGACTAGTTTAAGATAACAGGCTGTGTTTCCGTCAAATTGACTAGTTGTAGATAACAGGCTGTGTTTCCATCAAATTGACTAGTTGCAGGTAGTGGGCTGTGTTTCCATCAAATTGACTAGTTGCAGGTAGCGGGCTGTGTTTCCATCAAATTGACTAGTTGTAGATAACAGGCTGTGTTTCCATCAAATTGACTAGTTGCAGGTAGTGGGCTGTGTTTCCATCAAATTGACACGGGCTGTGTTTCCATCAAATTGACTAGTTGTAGATAACAGGCTATCAAATTGACTAGTTGCAGGTGTGTTTCCATCAAATTGACTAGTTGCAGGTAGTGGGCTGTGTTTCCATCAAATTGACTAGTTGCAGGTAGTGGGCTGTGTTTCCATCAAATTGACTAGTTGCAGGTAGTGGGCTGTGTTTCCATCAAATTGACTAGTTGCAGGTAGTGGGCTGTGTTTCCATCAAATTGACTAGTTGTAGATAACAGGCTGTGTTTCCATCAAATTGACTAGTTGCAGGTAGTGGGCTGTGTTTCCATCAAATTGACTAGTTGCAGGTAGCGGGCTGTGTTTCCATCAAATTACTATTGCAGGTAGTGGGCTGTGTTTCCATCAAATTGAAAAAAACTGTTTTCCATCAAATTGACTAGTTGCAGGTAGTGGGCTGTGTTTCCATCAAATTGACTAGTTGCAGGTAGCGGGCTGTGCGTGATTACATAGTGCACATGAAAAAACTTTTTTGCGATTTGGTATTGATACGTTCGTTCTAGCCAACAGCTGGCAGTGTGCAGAGACAGGGCCGCTGGCTGGAGCGCACCTATAGCCTACATGAGATGTGTTATTATAGTGGACAAAAGAGAATCATTGTGTTTGTCAAACGGCTGCCAAGCATCGATCATCATGTGGGCAGAATAAGACCCTTGATATTTATTGGAAAGGAGCATCAAGCTCATCACTGTGGACATTCACCACACTGAAGTTCATAACTTATTTTATTAGTTTAATAAACTGTACGTGTTCCCATTGAGTTGTTGTGGGAGGACCACACAACTGTGACTACAAGTTAACTTAGAAATTATGGTTATTATATCAATATTTGCTTCATAAAGTCTGGCTGGTTTCATGTTTCGTCGACATTTGGAAAGTTTACCGAAAATGTTTGTTTGCATCAGACCTGTTGTTTGTTTGTTTGTTTAAACGATGTGTGCTTTACACTCGTGAAAAGATTGGATGGAAACCTTGTGACACGGTTGAATCAACAGGTTTCCTTGATGTAGTGTCATCAGGAATGGTCTTTGGTGTTTTTCATTAGTCCAACGTGTTAAAGAATTTGAGAGGAGCGTTGTTAAATTGTGTTGTGTTTATAGTGTCTGTTTTCACATCAAAGTGCACCACTTTTATTTTAAAGACTTTATTTTGCGACTTAAAGAAGTGTATTAATGTATAATCGAGAGAATACGCCGAAGGTAGAACTGGATGGGAACACAACTAAACTAGCTGAATGCCATAATACACAGTGATTTAGGCCAGCTATGTCTGTTTTTCATTTTTCTGTTGAGATTGTCATTTCAATACTGCTAGTACTGCTACTGTCCACCAGATGGCAATGTTTAGCAGTTTAACCTCGGTCTCCGGTTCTACCATGGCTGCCTGCAAATTAGGTTTTCTAAACACTTAATTTGATATCTGTTGACCTGACTTTACTTACTTTGATCTGAATGTCATTGCTTGACTTGTTTCTGTGTTTCAAATCTTTTGGTTACAGACGCATTCCATGAATCATTAAAATGATCTTTCAGATTATACTTTGATTTATTTTGTGTGTGGTGTTTAATTAGTGGTGTAATGTGAACACGTTACTGTTTTCACGCTGACGTGTATGAAATATACATTTCAGTTCAGACCTCTCATGTCTAATTACTGCGTCATGACTAATCCTCTCCTTTAACACGGTTCCCTGGTTGGAGTAGATATACTATATGTAGGTATCAGCTCACTGAAATATGAATATTAGTGGGTATGATTGACAGAAGACAAGACCTCCTCCCAACTAAAATAGGTGTCTATAGTGTCAAATCCAATTTTATTTGTGGCTGTATGTGTGTGTGTGTGTGCTGTAGTGTGTGTGTGTGTGGCTGTAGTGTGTGTGTGTGTGTGTGTGTAGTGTGTAGTGTGTGTGTGTGTGTGTGTGTGTGCTGTAGTGTGTATGTGTGTGGCTGTAGTGTGTGTGGCTGTAGTGTGTGTGTGTGTGTGTGGCTGTAGTGTGTGTGTGTGTGTGTGTGTGTGTGTGGCTGTAGTGTGTGTGTGTGGCTGTAGTGTGTGTGTGTGTGTGTGGTGTGTGTGTGTGTGTAGTGTGTGGCTGCAGTGTGTGTGTGTGTGTGTGTGGCTGTAGTGTGTGTGTGTGTGTGTGTGTGGCTGTAGTGTGTGTGTGTGTGTGTGTGTGGCTGTAGTGTGTGTGTGTGTGGTGTGTGTGTGTGTGTGTGGCTGTAGTGTGTGTGTGTGTGTGTGCTGTAGTGTGTGTGTGTGTGTGTGTGTGTGTGTGTGTGTGTGTGTGTGTGTGTGTGTGTGTGTGTGTGCTGTAGTGTGTGTGTGTGTGTGTGTGTGTGTAGTGTGTGTGTGTGTGTGTGTGTGTGGCTGTAGTGTGTGTGTGTGTGTGTGTGTGTGTGTGTGTGTGTGTGGCTGTAGTGTGTGTGTGGCTGTAGTGTGTGTGTGTGTGGCTGTAGTGTGTGGCTGTAGTGTGTGTGTGTGTGTGTGTGGCTGTAGTGTGTGTGTGTGGCTGTAGTGTGTGTGTGTGGCTGTAGTGTGTGTGGCTGTAGAGTGTGTGTGTGGCTGTAGTGTGTGTGTGTGGCTGTAGTGTGTGTGTGTGTGGCTGTAGTGTGTGTGTGTGTGGCTGTAGTGTGTGTGTGTGTGGCTGTAGTGTGTGTGTGTGTGTCTATAGTGTTTGTGAGCTGTTGGTGACTGACTACTGTGCTACAGGTCACAGCCATAGACTGGTGGCGAGTTGAAAGGTCGCAGGTTAATACCTGGGGCAAATTCAGGACTGCATTCCTCTGGTCATTTCTCTCTGAAGACTGAGGGGACGGGCGAAGAGGCTTCAGGATTCAAGGCCAAAAGAGCATCCAAGACTTGTCAGTGCAGAGTTGTGTGTACATGCTGGAAGCCTGGTCCCGCTGAAAAAGGAAATGGGCAATCTCATACTTGGATATAGTAACCCGAAATAGTCCAGCAGTCTGAAGGGCAGCCCACACAGTTGATGAGCTGGTGCGGCTTGGGACCCTCATATAAGCTGACTTGTCAGGCAGGTCAGACCACCCACTAGAACTGGGTGAATGTTGTCTCAGTTGTAACGGATGTGAAACTGCAAGCTTAGTTAGTGGGCGAGGGGACAGACTAGAACTGGTTGAATGCCGTCTCAGGCAGGCCAGACCACCCACTGGGTGAATGCAACTGGGTGAATGCAGTCTCAGGCAGGCCAGACCACCCACCCACTAGAACTGGGTGAATGCCCAGACCACCCACTCAGGCAGGCCAGACCACCCACTAGAACTGGGTGAATGCATGCCGACCACCCACTAGAACTCAGGCAGGCCAGACCACCCACTAGAACTGGGTGAATGCAGTCTCAGGCAGGCCAGACCACCCACTAGAACTGGGTGAATGTTAGTCTCAGGCAGGCCAGACCACCCACTAGAACTGGGTGAATGCAGTCTCAGGCACCACCCACTAGAACTGGGTGAATGCCAGACCACCCACTAGAACTGGGTGAATGCAGGCTCCACCCACTAGAACTGGGTGAATGCAGGCCAGACCACCCACTAGAACTGGGTGAATGCAGGCTCAGGCAGGCCAGACCACCCACTAGAACTGGGTGAATGCAGTCTCAGGCAGGCCAGACCACCCACTAGAACTGGGTGAATGCAGTCTCAGGCAGGCCAGACCACCCACTGGGTGAATGCAGTCTCACTGAACTGGTGAATGCAGTCTCAGGCAGGCCAGACCACCCACTAGAACTGGGTGAATGCAGTCTCAGGCAGGCCAGACCACCCACTAGAACTGGGTGAATGCAGTCTCAGGCAGGCCAGACCACCCACTAGAACTGGGTGAATGCGGTCTCAGGCAGGCCAGACCACCCACTAGAACTGGGTGAATGCAGTCTCAGGCAGGCCAGACCACCCACTAGAACTGGGTGAATGCAGTCTCAGGCAGGCCAGACCACCCACTAGAACTGGGTGAATGCAGTCTCAGTAGAACTGGGTGAATGCAGTCTCAGGCAGGCCAGACCACCCACTAGAACTGGGTGAATGCAGTCTCAGGCAGGCCAGACCACCCACTAGAACTGGGTGAATGCAGGCCAGACCACCCACTAGAACTGGGTGAATGCAGGCCAGACCACCCACTAGAACTGGGTGAATGCAGGCCAGACCACCCACTAGAACTGGGTGAATGCAGTCTCAGGCAGGCCAGACCACCCACTAGAACTGGGTGAATGCAGTCTCAGGCAGGCCAGACCACCCACTAGAACTGGGTGAATGCAGTCTCAGGCAGGCCAGACCACCCACTAGAACTGGGTGAATGCAGTCTCAGGCAGGCCAGACCACCCACTAGAACTGGGTGAATGCACCCACTAGTCTCAGGCAGGCCAGACCACCCACTAGAACTGGGTGAATGCTGTCTCAGGCAGGCCAGACCACCCACTAGAACTGGGTGAATGCAGTCTCAGGCAGGCCAGACCACCCACTAGAACTGGGTGAATGCCGTCTCAGGCAGGCCAGACCACCCACTAGAACTGGGTGAATGCAGTCTCAGGCAGAGAGCAGTTAAAGCCAGAGGTCCAGCAAGGACCAGGAGAAGCGGCCACCAGATGGAGGCAAAGGAACTTGATCCACAGTCCATCTGAATACAGCGCCCTGAACACGAGTTATATTCCTTACTGATGGGGTTTTGTTATTTCAAGATGAATATCTGTCTTATGAAAATTATAAACTGGTTGGTTCGAGCCCTGAATGCTGATTGGCTGACAATGGGTATGACAAAACAGTTATTTTTTACTGTTCTAATTTCGCTGGTAACCAAAATTTTGTTGGTCACCAAAATAATAGAAATAAGGAACCTCGGGGGTTTGTGACATATGGCCAATTTATCACGGCTCAGGGCTGTGTCCAGGCACTCGGTGTTGCGTCGTGCCTAAGAACAGCCCTTAGCCGTGGTATATTGGCCATTTACCCACCCCTCAGGCCTTATTGCTTAATTATATGCTGGTACAAAATACATGTTCAACAGTGATTGTGAATGTGACCTTAGGATGTGTTTGCTATTTTTAAAAGCCTATTTCCTCTTTCCAGAAGATCTCACCGTTGTCATAGGAGCTGGGTGTAGTGGTGTGAAGTGCTCTACATATGGGTTGCAGTAAACTGCTGTCAGAGGTATGAGCACAGTGTTTCATTTGTAATATTGGGAGGCCGTAAATAAGGTCATATTTTCGTTAGGATATGAGTTACGAGAGACGCCAGAACAAAGACGTCTCTTAGGCAGGTCGTATTCCTCGTTGAATATGGACGTTTTTAAATGTTGTCTTTGGAAGTCGAGAAGACGTCGTATTGATGTCTGAAAAAATAACTCTTAAAAACGTTTCAAAAACAACCACAATATGCCCGTCATACAACGACCTGTGCCTGCTGGGTTGTGTTTGATTAGGAGTTGGAGATATTTTCTCTCTCTGTGTCTATGTCTGTGTCTCCCCCAGTGTGTGCAGTATGTTTTACTCTCTCTGTGTGTGTGTCCCCCTCTGTGTCTCCAGTGGGTGCAGTATGTTTTACTCTCTTTGTGGGTGAGTTCCCCCTCCCTGTGTGACCCCCCCCCCCCCCCAGTATGTTAAGGTTATGCTGCATCCTACTAGATAGAATCGTGCTGATACAACAATGCAGCACCAAGCCGCCAACACATTGCATTTTCACACGGCTGCCTGCCAGGAACAGGGGTTTGTGGGATATGCTGCAGTGCTGCTCAGTGTCTGACCTATATGTAAGGTGTGTGCTCTGTATATATATACACACTGTAATTAACATACGATCTATACCCACAAACAACATATATACATACATATATATATAACCCCAGATCACTGGGAGACTTATTATTCTGGTTAAGAACATCTCTTTACTAGGTCACCTGTACTGTTATCTATAGTCTACACATTACATCACCCTGGATGGGTCACTATATCAGAGGAAGGCAGGAAGAAGCTCTTCTACTTTAGTAATAAAGAGGTCCCCAAAGCCTACAAGACATGCTTTTGTTTGACCTGACGCTAGAATAATTCAAATCACATTATATAAAAATACAAAACAATTTTACGCAATCATTTGCAGTTCAGTTATGTAATTTTATTCAGCAAGTTGCTGGCCCTTACAGGTATACCACGCGTACAGTATAAGGTGCAGACTTGGGATAGTTTCAGATCTAGGATCAGTCGGCGTACATATGCACAGCAAAGAGCTTGAGATACCAGGCTGGATACTTCTGTTACCAGGCTAAGTTGTACTATTGTAGCTTGTAGGTTCAGACCAGTCTGAAATCCAGACGTGTTTTGTGCTAACATTCCACCCCTTGTACTCCGTGTCATATGACAAACATGTTTGGTGTGACAAGGGGCGGCAAGGAGCGGAATGTTAGCACAAACAGACTGGTGCCCAGGCTAGGTTCGGAAGGTCTTACAGAACAGAAAAGGGCCAACAGAAGATGAGTTATTTCTCGAAGATCACAGGGAGAAACCAGTAACTAAGCTCTTAATAATGCAGTCTTTACATGACATTTCCTGACACACAGCTTGTCATTCATACGGCAAGAGACCGCTTGGCTTAGTATTATTGTTTCGTGAACAGCATGCCAAAACCAATTATTGTCTTATCTTCGCCAGACTGAAGCTTGTGGAAATTTAATAAGAGGATGGAAATATCATGAAAGAGTAACAGAGAAGGTAAGATCAATAAACTTTAAGGTTACTCTTCCACCGGTTACAGAACCAGGGGTGCTGATCAGTTCAGGATCAATATCCTGTTGATAGAGCTCCACATCCATATATTTCTAATCAATACGCCCACAACAGCTTTCTATCAGCATGAGAACAACACACAGATACAATCCAAGCATCCAAAGCTAAATTACATTTGAATAAAGTCCTCCTTTACAAACAATTGGTCAAATGTTTGCACAATGGGGGAGGGGATAGTCAAATTAAATACTGAGCCTGATGCTTGAATATCATGGCGATGTAGCCCAGATCTGTTTCTGCTGGTGTGACAGAGACCATAAGCCGATGACATGGCAGCACAAACTGATCTGGGACCAGGCTAGCGGAGATGGGGAACTCTAGCAGGAGGATATTGCTCACAGGCTGAGCTGTATGAGCTAATGCAGTGCAGCGTATCTCTGCAGTCTTCTGCCTGGCAGCCATTTCGTTGATGTATGATGTCACAACATCAGTGTGGAGAAGAAGGGGGACCTCTTCATCGTGGACCTCTTGTGTAGAACAAGGGCACATCTGTCTTCGGAAGGGTGACGTTCAGGACGCTTAGGGGGGTTTGTTCAAGATTAGGGTGGTACTAGATTAGGGTGGTACAGTGGGGATGAGTTATGGGGAGGAAGGTATGGGGTTTAGGTAAGGTGGGGTAGTATGGGGTTTAGGGGCCGGGTGGGGTAGTATGGGGTTTAGGTAAGGGTGGGGTAGTATGGGGTTTAGGTAAGGGTGGGGTGGGGTAGTAAGGGGTTTAGGTAAGGGTGGGGTAGTATGGGGTTTAGGTAAGGGTGGGGTAGTATGGGGTTTAGGTAAGGGTGGGGTAGTAAGGGGTTTAGGTAAGGGTGGGGTAATATGGGGTTTAGGTAAGGGTGGGGTAGTATGGGGTATAGGTAAGGGTGGGGTAGTATGGGGTTTAGGTAAGGGTGGGGTAGTATGGGGTTTAGGTAAGGGTGGGGTAGTATGGGGTTTAGGTAAGGGTGGGGTGGGGTAGTAAGGGGTTTAGGTAAGGGTGGGGTAGTATGGGGTTTAGGTAAGGTGGGGTAGTAAGGGGTTTAGGTAAGGGTGGGGTAGTATGGGGTTTAGGTAAGGGTGGGGTGGGGTAGTAAGGGGTTTAGGTAAGGGTGGGGTAGTATGGGGTTTAGGTAAGGGTGGGGTAGTATGGGGTTTAGGTACGGGTGGGGTGGGGTAGTATGGGGTTTAGGTAAGGGTGGGGTAGTATGGGGTTTAGGTAAGGGTGGGGTGGGGTGGGGTAGTATGGGGTTTAGGTAAGGTGGGGTAGTATGGGGTTTAGGTAAGGGTGGGGTTTAGGGGCCGGGTGGGGTAGTTTGGGGTTTAGGTAAGGGTGGGTAATATGGGGTTTAGGTAAGGGTGGGGTAGTATGGGGTATAGGTAAGGGTGGGGTAGTATGGGGTATAGGTAAGGGTGGGGTAGTATGGAGTTTAGGTAAGGGTGGGGTAATATGGGGTTTAGGGGGGGGGTGGGGTTTAGGGGTGGGGTAGGGGTTTAGGTAAGGGTGGGGTAGTATGGGGTTTAGGTAAGGGTGGGGTAATATGGGGTTTAGGTAAGGGTGGGTTAGTATGGGGTTTTGGTATGGGTGGGTTAATATGGGGTTTCGGTAAGGGTGGGGTAGTATGGGGTTTAGGTAAGGGTGGGGTAGTATGGGGTTTAGGTAAGGTGGGGTAGTTTGGGGTTTTTGGGGTTTAGGTAAGGGTGGAAGGAGGACCAATGGTAGGGCAATAAGACTAAAGAGTATGGTAGGTTAGGGTATAGGCTATTGAGATATCGGGGTAATTGGGGTTCAGTGTGAAGAGGATTTAGTTCAGGGCAGAGAAGGTCAGCCTGAACTCTTCTCCCTCCAGCAGTTTCCTGTGAAGAAAATATATATTAAAGTGTTGGTCGTATCAATGTGTTGGTCGTATCAATGTGTTGGTCGTATCAATGTGTTGGTCGTATCAATGTGTTGGTCGTATCATCGTGTTGGTCGTATCATCGTGTTGGTCGTATCATCGTGTTGGTCGTATCAATGTGTTGGTCAAATGTGTTGGTCGTATCATTGTGTTGGTCGTATCATTGTGTTGGTCGTATCAATTTGTGTTGGCCGTATCAATGTGTTGGTCGTATCAATGTGTTGGTCGTATCAATGTGTTGGTCGTATCAATGTGTTGGTCGTATCAATGTGTTGGTCGTATCATTGTGTTGGTCATCAATGTGTTGCACATCATTTTGATCAATGTGTTGGTCATTGTGTTGGTCAATGTGTTGCTCGTATCAATGTGTTGGTCGTATCAATGTGTTGCTCGTATCAATGTGTTGCTCGTATCAATGTGTTGGTCATATCAGTGTGTTGGTCGTATCATTGTGTTGGTCGTATCATTGTGTTGGTCTATCAATGTGTTGGCCGTATCAATGTGTTGGTCGTATCAATGTGTTGGTCGTATCAATGTGTTGGTCGTATCAATGTGTTGCTCGTATCAATGTGTTGGTCGTATCAATGTGTTGGTCGTATCAATGTGTTGGTCGTATCAATGTGTTGGTCATATCAGTGTGTTGGTCGTATCAATGTGTTGGTCGTATCATTGTGTTGGTCTATCAATGTGTTGGTCGTATCAATGTGTTGGTCGTATCAATGTGTTGGCCGTATCAAACACAAGTTGTTGTAGATCCAGGTTGACATGTTTGAAAGTAAAGCATTTTGTTGTATTGTGTATTTCTTGCTGCATAATGTGCGTATGACAAAGAGTGGCTGAGAGTGACTGAGAGTGGCTGACCAAGGTTAAGGTTACCTGTATGCTGCGATCTCAATGTCCAGAGCCATTTTAACATTGAGAAGGTCCTGGTACTCTCTGAGGTAGCGAGACATCTCCTGCTTTGCCTCGTTGATGTCGCACTCCAGATCGTTTATCCTCACCTGAAACAACAGACCATTTATCCTCACCTGAAACAACAGACCATTTATCCTCACCTGAAACAACAGACCATTTATCCTCACCTGAAACAACAGACCATTTATCCTCACCTGAAACAACAGACCATTTATCCTCACCTGAAACAACAGACCATTTATCCTCACCTGAAACAATATCACTTTAAAAAACAATCCGGTCCATTAAAAACAGCAAGGGCCTGTGTTCCAAATGACACCCTAACTGTTCCCTATGTAATGCATTACCCTGGACCAGAGCCCTGTGTAGTACACTATATGGGAAATTAGGTGGTATTGAGATGCAGCCCAGGTCTCAGACCAGATCTTTATTATTCTAAATATAGAAACAGTGGAAGGACATATTCAGCTGAATAACAGCTTTGGTGTGACCTTCCTCTGTCATTTTGTCTCCTTATGGAGGTGCCCATGAATACTGACAAACCTGGGAGACCATCACCTCTACACAATGACCACAACGACTCCCTGCAGAGACTGATCTATTACTACTGAGGAGAGAGAGGAGGAGGTGGGGAGGAGTGGATAGGTGGGGGGAGGAGGAGAAGTGGGGTGGGGGGGAGATGTGGGGGAGGGGAGGAGAGAGAGGAGCAGGTGGGGAGGAGTGGGGAGTGGATAAGATGGGGGGGGAGGAGGAGTGGAATGGATAGGTGGGGAGGAGGAGATGTGGGGGAGGGGAGGAGCAGGTGGGGAGGAGTGGAATGGATAGGTGGGGAGAGGTGGGGGGAGGAGGAGATGTGCGGGAGGGGAGGAGAGAGAGGAGCAGGTGGGGAGGAGTGGAGTGGACAGGTGGGGTGGAGTGGAGTGGAGAAATGGGGGGAGGAGATGTGGGGGTAGTAGAGGAGAGGTGGCGGTTGGGGGGGAGAGGTGGTTGGAGGTGAGGGGAGGTGGGGGTTGGGGAGGAGAGGTAGGGGGTTGGTTGAGGAGAGGTGGGGGTTGGAGAGTAGAGGTGGGGGTTGGAGAGGAGATGTGGGGGAGGTGGGGGTTGGAGAGGAGAGGTGGGGGTAGGAGAGGAGAGGTGGGGGTAGGAGAGGTGAGGTGGGGGTAGGAGAGGAGAGTTTGGGGTTGGAGACGAGGGGTTGGGGTTGGAGAGGAGGGGTAGGGGTTGGGGAGGAGAGGAGAGGTGAGGTGAGGTGGGGGTTGGGGAGGTGAGGTGGGGGTTGGGGAGGAGAGATGGGGGTTGGAGAGGTGAGGTGGGGGAAGGAGAGGAGAGTTTGGAGACGAGGGGTTGGGGAGGAGGGGTTAGGTGGGGTGGGTGTTGGGGAGGAGAGGTGAGGTGGGGGTTGGGGAGGAGAGGTGAGGTGGGGGTAGGAGAGGAGAGGTGGGGGTTGGGGTTGGGGAGGAGAGGTGGGGGTTGGAGAGGTGAGGTGGGGTGGGGGTTGGAGAGGAGAGGTGGGGGTAGGGGAGGAGAGGTGGGGGTAGGGGAGGAGAGGTGGGGGTAGGGGAGGAGAGGTGGGGGTATGAGAGGAGAGGTGGGGGTATGAGAGGAGAGGTGGGGGTAGGAGAGGAGAGGTGGGGGTAGGGGAGGAGAGGTGGGGGTAGGGGAGGAGAGGTGGGGGTTGGGGTTGGGGAGGAGAGGTGGGGGTAGGAGAGGAGAGGTGGGGGTTGGAGAGGAGAGGTGGGGATAGGAGAGGAGAGGTGGGGTTTGGGGAGGAGAGGTGGGGGTTGGAGAGGTGAGGTGGGGGT